>NW_020523910.1:0-92945 GCF_003368295.1 Carassius auratus | reverse complement strand
CCCTTCTGACCCCAGACGCTGAGGAACGAAACAATAAGCATGTGTTACATTTGGAGAAAAGTGTCAAATCGATTGAGAAAAATTGTAGTCTACATTAACATTTAATATTGCTGTATTTTAATGTTATAATTCGGAGGAACGTGAAAGGATTATTAGTAAGAAAGAATTTTCTGCTATGCTATGAAAATAAGTGTGCTTCTCTGAATATGTTCTTTTGATCAAAGAGACCTGAAATATAAAGGTTTGGGTGCAGAGATAAATGTTTGAGAGATGTAGCACAGGGACTTGTATTAGAGATTTAGACATTTAAATGAGGAAAAGCAAACGCTTTTATCCATGTGATGAGAACCGTCAGCTCCTTCAGAAAATTTAGAGGATGAAGGTTGTGTATGTGCAAAGGTGTTTTTTCTCTTCCACACTGTTTGAACAATGGACATGAATGATCCCTCACATTGCATGGAGAGGTGTGTTCTGATTAAAAAGAAGTGTGCTGTTTACTTATAAAGAGCAATAAAAAGGAACTGAAAATTGCATACAGCCATTTGTTCATAGCAGAATATCATAAAGTCTTGTCATGTTTAAAATAGTTAACCATGAGTCATTGTAAACCTCATGTAAACAAATCCTGGGTTATATTGCTTTACAGTTTACACTGGTCATAATTTGCCTGGGGTTAACAATTAATTATTCATAAACTCTAAATCCCTGTAAGGCAAGTAATTTCACTCGGTAGGCCATCTTTGAATCTCCCCTCAGGCATACAAGTCTCCTATCTCTTTGAATGGGGAAACATTTGATTCTCCAAAACTGTTTTCCAAGCTTACAATTAAATTGTATATTTGAAATCACCAATGAAATATGTCAACAACTTGTCTTATGAATGTTGTTTTCTTTTGCCATAAAGGCTAGACCAGCCAGTGTGCATGTGCAGTCCTAAACATTTGTCACAGAACACTGACTGTTTCTATAGCAAACTGAACTTCTAATGGCAGCTGCAGTGACGCGATGTCTTTACTGATTACCGATTGGCTCTTTTACTCAAAAGGTGGGGCTTCCTTTGATAGAGCCGCCATATTGAGCATTGCATTTCCCCCCCATTATATAGTCTTTTGATAAAATAATGTTTCACACTGTATTCCTAAACCCCATGTTAACATTCTTGTTTGCATATTCACAATGTATCTGTGACGTCTGTGTCACTGAAAAACATGGCACATGACCTGTTTACATACATGACTCTAGCATTGCAAATCCTTACCATATACAGTAATTGCAGACCATTGATGGGCAACTGGTGGCATATGGGCGCACAATGTCTTTAAGTCATATTATACTGGGATGATCAATTTAAAACGTTTGAAAAGTAAGTCAACTTAGAACATAAAACCTTTTGGGGGGTTTATTGAAATGGGCCAGGAAACCTCCCAGAACTTCCGGTAAATAAAATAATAAAATAGCAATGCCCTAACAACCCACCTATATAATACATGCTAGGTTCACACTTTCACACCCATAAAAATAAAGTGTAGTTAGGCTTAGTTTATAAAAAAAAAAAAAAAAAAAAAAGAATTAGCAATTGGATGGAATTATCAAATGTCCTTTCCCTCTGAGAGCATAAGAAGGTACTCAATGTGTTCAGTGTGGACCATTCATAAAACTCAATGGCATAAAAAGTAAGCAATCCTAACTTCTTAAAGTTAATATTTGTAGGAATTACTCAAAATCAGCCACTTAAGCTTTGATCCGCATCTCTGTAAACTGCTGATTGGGAGTCCTCTTAGGGTTGTACTTGACATAATGGGTTTCTGGGAATTTAGGCCATTTCAAAAGCGTGGTTATGCCTCTGGGGAAATAAAATCAATACACAATTAAAGTATTACAGGAAATGGAAACTCCATTAAGGTGTACTTTGAACCTGAAACTGCAGCACTGATATTTTTTAAATGACCAGCAACATAGTTTTGCCAGGCTGTTTTATGTTTGTCAGACTTCTTGTACTGGACTTCTTAAACACCATTACCAGCAGTGATTTTAGTTACTGTAATCGGGACTTTGAATCTGTTCAATTCTACTGTATTAAGACAAAAAAAAAACTATTTTATATAAGGTATTTTTATTAGCATTTGCTTGTTTGATAGTCCCATCAGGTTACTTTGAAGCCATTTAATTCTGCTGTACCAAGACAAAAAATAGGGTTTATTTGCTTGTTTGTTCATTTGTTATTTTGGAGCTTAAAAGTTATTATAACTTAGTTATAATATTTAGTTATAATATTCTTGAAAATATGTGTTCCAAGGATGACAGAACGTCATGCGGGTTTCAAAACGACAAGAAAATAATTATAGAATTTTCATTTGTGGTGAACCACTTTACTTTTTTAATGAGGGTAATATTCCTTTTCACAAGTGATTGTATCTTTAAATTGCTATAGAAACAGGTGATAATAATATCAAGAGCTATTTAAGGAACATCCAGTCATTTACTATCAATTCAGTTCAGATTAATTTTTTTATTCGATGTGCTTTTGTGCACATGTGTAGCATGGAGAAAAACTAACCAAACTCATAACTGAAATGGCACACCACATAATCAGCCTGTATCCTCTCATCATGATACCATTAAACCCTCTTTCAGCATTTTTCAATTAAACCTCAACCTTTTCCATTAAAACACACGCTCAGTAGAGTAGTATGCTATTGCTCTAGCAGATGATTTTCACACAAATGAACATACACTAATTTCAGTAAAGTCTTTCTAAAGCAACCTGTAGCAATGGCTATGGAGCAAGACTGGTGCTTCATTTATTCTCCAGTTCATAGGTCATGCCGATTTGGGAAAAGGACATGAAACGTTTGCATGATCAGCCTGAATTCATAGCCATTATGCAACTTTCCACATCAGGTAATGAGCAAATTATGAGAAGAATCATAGCAAACATGCTTAACCTTTAAAAAGAGCAAACAGAATTTGTATTTACATTTCATGTTTATATAAACACTCAACAAAGCGACTTTGAAAAAAAAGCAATTACATTATCATATTAATGCCAAATCCCTGGATAGATAGCTGAGTTATCATAATGAAGCAAAGACCCAAATGCCAAGGAAACCCACATATAGTTTCAAGGGTCTTCTAATTATATTACTACCAACAAAGTAAATCACCCAATAAAAGTCTTTAAAAGATCCATAACAAGAAGCACAGTCATTTGAAGTGCACTAAAGTGTGTGGACATGTTAAAGAGAAAAAGAGGAATTCAGAAGTAGTTTTTATTTTGGCCAAGAGTTCAAAATACTTTTGAAGAAACTTTTGCTTTAGTAAAAAGAAGCACATCTATTAACTTATTCAGCTAATTAGCAGGGAAATATGTGACAACCCTGGGGCAAAATAGGGATTTGTTCAGAGCTGGTGAAAACTATTATGTGATTAGTTTTCAGACTTTCGAATGAGGATATTTGCAAATGTCCTTATTATGAATTTTTAGTGAGGACCAGGGCCTGGGCTTTATTTTGTGTTTTTGTTTATGCGCAGCAGTCGTCTGCGAGGCACGGTCGCGCTGTTTTGTATTTATTTTATTATTAGACTTTGATTTGAATGTCCGCCGGTTTCCCACCTCCTTCTTCCCATGATTATGAAGGTTGTATACCATTACATAGTTAAACCGAACAATCAGTTCATAATATATTAGTACTACAAGTACAAATTCTACCTCACTAACATAAAGAGCTCATGGACACAAAACATAACACATTTGTTTTTTCTGTCATGGTTTTTTTACTTTCCATTAACAGCCCAATCTCACGGCAATTTGTACATATTTTACGAGGTGGCTAATTTGTCCGAATTCGTATGTGTGCACCATAGTGTTTGAGGAAAGAAAATGCTTTACTATTCAAACATCAGATATTTATTTATCCTTGCGTTGCGAAAAAGTGAAGATCTGGCTCCTCCAGGCTGTGGCGCAGCGTGTCAGTCTGAATGGACAGAGACAGGGTGAAGTTAAAGCCGGGGTCACACTACAGGATTGAAGACTAGATGAATCAATGTGTTGCTCACACTATACAATAAGATTTGTTCTCATCTGTCGTCGTCATAGCTGCATGTATACTACACAACACAACACTTACAAGGTGCAAACACTACAAAACCAGGGCCATCCTTAGTGGGGTGCAGTTGGTGTGGTCATACCGGGCCCTGCGGCGAAAGCACTGAAGGAAACCACACAGTAGTAGCCTACTGCAAAAAGAGTTGGAGGTGATTAAACAGTACAGTGAAACATGGAATTACATACACAAAATATCAGATTTTTTTCATTTATTTCTAGTTACCGTATTTTCCGGACTTTAAGTCACACTTTTTTTCATAGTTTGGCTGGTGTAGCGACTTATAGTCAGGTGCGACTTATTTATCAAAATTAATTTGACATGAACTTAGAGAAATGAACCAAGAGAAAACATTACCGTCCAGAGCCACGAGAGGGCGCTTTCGCGGCTGTGGACGGCAATATTTTCTCTTGGTACTAAATAAATGTGACTTATAGTCCCAGTGCGACATATGTTTTTTTTCCTCGTCATGACGGATTTTGGACTGATGCGACTTATACTTAGGTGCGACTTATAGTCTGAAAAATACGGTAATTGATTTGATAGCGTGGCAAAAATATCAAACAGGTTCGAAAATATCGTAGCGTCTGTGATAGCTCGAGACAGGTTCGAATCAAGCTGCTGACCTTCTCACACTTAACGGATTCCGCGACCACAACAAGCACCGATTTGGTCACGATCCAGACTTTAGTAGCAGACTGTGGAAATCTGTCCGCGACAGCAAAACCCAGCCAAAAATCCTGTAGTATGAGCCCGGCTTAAGAGGTTAAGAGGATCCAATGGCATTACAAAGTTTTACTGACAAGCTCTTTGTAATTCTTTTAATTGGTAATATACAGTACAGTATTTGTAGTAGAATTGAATAATAACAAGCTATTATAGAGAAATTAAGTTTGGATAATTTTTCGTGGTACACCTGACTGGGCTAGGGTATGAAACGCCACCCCTGGTTACACAGTGTTTGGCTGAGGGAAATGTGTTCTGTTGGGAGCAGGCCAGTGGGGAGAGAGAGATCGAATTTGATATTCTTGTCGATTCACCTGTATATTTGTCTGGAAACAATCAGGTGATTACGGCAGCAGAGTTGGATGGCAAATCAATGGAATGCCTTTCCCAGTTGTTTCTCTCGATCTTTCTCACCATCTCATCAGGAAGGCCAAATTCAGTTCAGACACTCAAACATACAATGCAATATGCTAAAGGTTAACATAACACAGGTCAACCTTAATCAGATTGCTTGAAAATGTCAGCAGAGGACAGAATCCCGAAACTGCATGAGCTCATTAAAAGAATAGTTCATCCAAAAATGACTATTATGCAATTTTATGTAATGTTTTCACAAAAAAGGACATACCAGTATCTGTTAGAAATTCATCTTAAGACATATTGTGTATGTGAAGAACATGTTTAAAGGGCTAGTTCAGTTAAAAAATATATATTTTGTCATAATTTACTCACCCTCAAGTTGTTCCAAACCTGTATGCATTTCTCTCAGCAGTTGAACCTCAATGGTACGGAGCCCCTGCACATGACATGCAAGAAAAAATAAATAAATTGTGCGCACGATTTACTAATTTGTTCCCTCACTGTACTAAAACGTGCTCACAATTACTATTGCATTCCCTCAATTCGAGTCAACGAAATAGTAAATTATAGTAAATAGTAATTGTGTGCACGTTTTAGTACAGTGAGGGAACAAAATCAGTAAATCATGCACAATTTAGCCTTTTTCTGCATTTTTTTCTGCATGTCATGTGTGGGGCTATAATGGCAGGACACGTGAGAAGCAAAGATGTTTTGACTTTTCATCTTTAATTGAACTATACTGATATATGTTATCCTGTTGCACAATTGATAAGTACAAACATTCCGTTATTCATAAACACTGGGTTCTCGTGAGGTTTATTCATCGTTATGTAAAGCTACTAATTGGGAGCACTGTAACTGTCGGAAGGGCACTGTACCTGGCGTTGCTGCACAAAAACTGGTAAATGAGCATAAATCCTTCTTCATTTTGGCCAATATTTGGCACTATTTGTAACCTTAGCAGCTTCTGGCTCACACTGGTCAAGGATTTTTTTTTTTTTTGCGTGTTTTTGCATGTGAATTATGTTTCATGCATGTCAGTTGGGCTATTCATGTGTGCATCCTGTCTTTTGCATATTGAGACTCCATATTAAATAGTCTATAGAAAACGTTGTTGTGCACGTGTAGGCATTGGCTCATAGACAAGGCCCAGTTTGACGCCGGATTTGCACATAGTTTATTTCTTAAGGGTAATGTAGTCCCAACAAAAAGGGTCACGATCGTGTGTTGGAACCACAGGCGGTAATTAAAACTGCTTCAAATATCTCTGTGTTGTTAACTTCGCTATCGGCGCGTAAGCACATCAAGTAAACAACACAAACTGCACTTTCACATGTACAGTTAAAAAAAAAAAAAAAAAAGACGACATAAAGTGGAACTTAGACAGTCATTTTCCAAAACCGCTAAGCAAATATATACAGTTTCAGTACATACCACATAGAGATGTGGTTGCTGATGCCTGCTCTTGTTAAATTTGAGCCTCTGGATCTGATTCTGGATCATAAATATAAGCTGAATCTGACTGTTAGCCATGGTTTGTTTTGGATGTTTTTTTCCTCTCGGTAATGTCACAGCTTCCAAACGCTCTCAAAGCAAAAGCCTACTGGCGCTCGTGATTCTTTAGCTCCGCCCACACGTCACGTCTCCAGCCGCTCGTGTTTTTCCGGGAAAAATCGGTACAGACTATCTTTCTCTTATGAATATAATAAAACTAAAGACTTTTTGAAGAGTTATGAAGGATGCAGTACTACTCTACATGTACTCAAGATTAACAGAATATTGAGTGAAAACGAGCATTTCACCCCCCCCCCCCCCCCCCCCCCCCCTTAAATGGAATCCAACAGTTTTGGTTAAAAAAAAAGCAAAGGTCTGTATATGCTCATCTTCATTTTTCTCTTCACAGCTCTAACCTAACACCTGCTAATATACCAAGACATTACGTAAATGGCAGACTAGAGATGTTTAATAACTTCATCTAAATACAGCGAGGCAGGGAGTCTTCAATCAGGAAGCCAGCGGTGACATTTAAACAGGCACCTGAGCAAATTAAACCTGGAAAAGGTTAAGCTCTGTTAACAGCATCGCAATGTCAAAAAATCCTGCATAAAGTTACTTTCCCATGCCTCTTTTATTTGAGGTGGGATTCAGTGTGATGGCTCACAAAGCCAGGTGAGCTCTCACACTGTGCTCTGTCTGAAACGAATTATCTGCTTTTAGCTTACTAGGATTTGTAGACAGAGAGTACAGCAAGAGAAATGGGATACTGTCAGTGTGACCCCTTGGGGAGGGTTGTGAATTTGGTGAAATGTCGTCCCTTTATGTTCCTCAGAAGGCCTGGATGCAATGAAGACTTTACCCTATAGGCATTTTTGACAAGGTAATTGGGTGCAGGGAAGTTATCCAATTCTAAATGGAGCAAAGTTATAGGATGTTTTAGGTGCAGCAGTGCTGTCAGATCTTTCTAAGCAAACCATTCACATGTGAAATTGATAACTCTGGGTTATCATTTTGAACCCTGGTTTATCTCGTCACATGTACATTTGAGGGATTTGGTGGATGCTTTACAGTTATATTAAGCTATTCTTTTTTTTTCAGTATGTACATTCCCTGAAATAGAACCATTACAGCTAATTATTCATACAGTAGCCAGGTGGCTATTAATCCCAGGTGGTCAGGTTTTGAGATTTCATGATTTCATTCCACACAAGTTGACATTCCTTGAATTGTAAATTAACAATATCCATAACATTAATTGGACAAATACAGCATGCAACAAGCAGACAATCCATTTAAATAATTCCATCCGTGTAAATATATATATATATATATATATATGGAGAGGATTATGTCACTTTATGTATGTATTTATTGTGGAGGAGCATGTCATTTTTAATTAATAAATGAATAAATTGTTTGTTTGTTTATTTATCCAAAAAGGGATATTTACTTATTGCAGAATAACATTATTAGTTTATATTAATATATATGTCAGTTTGTATATTTATGACATCTATTAATTGCAGGAGAGAATGTTAATATTTATTATTATTATTATTAATTTAATAGATTGACTGATGAGTTGATATTTCCCTCAGATGTTAAAAGCTAAACATAGCACATTAAAAGTTTTTGCATTATTGATTGTTTCTTGTCACATACTTTCCTGTAGCTCAAACAGTAGAACAGTGGCATCGGTCTGATTCCCAAGGAATGCATGAACTGATAAAATGTATACTCAAAATACAATGTATGTTGCTTTAGTTAAAAGCATCTTTCAAATGCATAAATGTAAAATTTAAACATTCATGCTCTGCATACTGTATACCTTTATATCCATGCTCAGTAATTTAATTTCCATGAGATTTCAATGTGGTGTTTTTAAATGACAAAACAACTGGAGGATCTTGAGTAGGAAACTACCTGTTAAAAATTGGGAAGAAAAATAAGAATATATTTAGGCAATATAATCTCATTTGTTTCCACAAAATGGAAATTTTAGCATTATGTTACTACAGGAATTCCTCAAGAAATTTGCCCAAAACTGAGTAAAACTTGCTGTCACACTGATGGATGATGCAATTAAACATTGGCATCTAAAACTCACAACATCTAATTCACCCATTTAACAGGTTCATTGCATGCTGTGGATTTAATGCCATTCTTAACTAAGATATCCGTGAAAGCATTTCCTTTCCACTGTGTTCCTAAATCTTAAGAAAATTAGCTCCCCCCCCAAAAAATCAATAGGTAAAGTTATAGGGCTGGGCGATATATCTAACGATATGATCATGCGCATCTAGTCAGTAAATCTGGTTCCGTGATTACCGCTAAATCACCATCACCTGCTTATAATTGGAGCGGCATTTAATAGACAGAGCCATAGATCACTGACAAGCTACACAATATCGTGTTCATTATCCCAGATGAATCGCCTTCGATAATGAACGCTATATTGCGTACCAGATTTAGCGGCACCAGATTTACTGACTAGATGCGCATGATCATATCGTTAGATATATCGCCCAGCATAGGTAAAGTCATTTGACTTCAGTGACTTCCAATCAAACACCAACCCAAACAAAAACACTCACGCACACTTTTCTCCCTGATGCACAAGCTATGATATCACTTGGCTCCTGAATAAAACATGCGTCCCATTTAGATTCAGCTGGCTTCATCTTGGGGAGAGAGAGATCTGGTCTAATGGAACATAGAAAAGAAGCAATGGCTAGAAATAGTGTTGGAACAAAGAATCGACTTATTGTAGATAATTATGTCAATTATACAGTTCTGAAATCCTGTTTCCTCTTTACAGCAATTGCTTCCGATGAAGATGTCTGGGTGCATTTGAAAATCTCCACTTGAGAAAGTAAACCAGAAACCAGCAGCTCAGAGCACCTGCCATGATGGTACTCCTCTCAATCTGCTAATTAAGAGGACAAAAAGTAGACGATTTGACAAGTAGAAGATGTCTAGAACACTTCTCAATCACATATGCCGGAGCATATGTTGAAGAGAAGACATTAATGTGAGAACTCAGTTTCCCTCTCTAAACTTTAGTGAAGAGAAAAGCAACTTTGATATCAGCCGCGTTTAGGTCAAATGAGTGGGCTACCATAATTTCCCTCACCGGATCAATAATATTAATCACAACAATTAACTGGGCTATGTTTGGACAACCAGAAACCCGATAAGCATGGCTGCACCTGTGTTTCTGCACTCAGATCCCTGGCTCTGCACTTGTCGCTTTCCTTTATCCACCCGGAAGGTTTTCTGTGTGTGACACATATTGACGTTTTCCATGCATACTGTCACCATGATAGATTTTCAGTCCTTTGCCATAACTCCCTGCAGTCCTGAACCTCACTGTTTCTATCAGTCTGTCTCTCTTTTCAGCCTTCTTTCTTTCTCATACAAACACAAATTGATCTAAAACGTGCAGGAGTACCGAGTGTCTACGCTAGTCAATCAATGGATCCTATCGTTGAATAACAAAGTCTAACAAGTTCGACTATTCCCACTCAGCATGAATAATTAAAGACGGCTTCTGTTATGGACACAGGCTCTATATTTTCTTTCCTTATACTTTATTTGCACTAGAATCGGCCTCTGGGCACAGCATGATTTTTACACATTGCAATCAACAGACCAAATGCACTGCGGGCTCCACAACAAATATCTGGTTTGATGTAAATCCTTAATTAACAGACACTATACACTTCTGGCCTCCAGCTAGCTGTATCACATCCTATATTTCAAAAATGTAGTTAACATTTTTTTTTTTTTATGGTGCTTTCATAAATGCACAACATAATCAATGAACAGGGAGAGTAAAGTCTATTTGGCCCAGTGCGTCTGGATAAATATTAAAGATGTTTATTAAAAGGCTGCTCGGTGAAGAGAAACAGTACTGTGTCATAACGTAATAAGGATGTAACACATTCCAAACTGAAGGATAAAAACCAAATATTATGAATATGTCTAAATATTATTTGGAAATTATTTAGTTCCTGATATATTTATTTATTTATTTATTTATTTTCTACTCATTATAGCAATAGGGTATACTGTACTGATGTACTTGTATCATATACTCATTTATTTTCATATTTTAATTAAACTTTATTTTCATTAATTATATCAAATTGTTTATCATTTATGTAAAAACAATGTGGATTTACTTTCAAATTGTAGATATAAAAATTATGGTAGCCCACTAATTCGATCTGAACATGGCTGATATCAAAGTTAAAAACTAAAAGTTTAGAGAGGGAAATGTCATATTTATATATATATATATATATATATTAGCAATATCACAAAAGTAGCCGTGAGATATGGCTGTCAGCACAGCAGGCTGAGTGCCATATATAATGATCGTGTGCCGATACACATCTCATGGCTACGAATGTGATATTGCGTTTATACAAGAGTTCTTTCTGGTCCTTGAATATGATTTGATGATAAGAGTGTGATATGCAAGCAATATCAGAACTAGTCGTGGGAGAAACTAACCATTTCGAGGCTTTGAATAAATTGAACCATTTGCAATTAGACTTCAAATATGCAGCTTGTAATATAGATGACGTCTATTTGAAAGCTATTTAAGTTTATTTGTGAGCTTCAAGGCGTCAGAGGCTGTTCAACACTTATGAACCCACAGAGAGCAGCCTCTCCTTGGCCAGATCTTCTAGAATTCACTGCTAGCTCCGATGTCTCTATAGTGGTTAAACATGATATTGGTTTGGATAAATCTAACTGGCAATCTTTGGTCTTACTAATCTATTATTTGTTCCAGAGCAAATAGTTTTGGCTGAGGGCAGAATCTCATCACGTTATATTTTATGTAATTTTAATGATGTATTTCAGAGCGCTGACTTCGTAATAAAACAGTAATTTAAAAAAAAAAAAACAGATGAAAGGATAGTACAACAAAGACATTGCTTTCCTCATTGAAATTCAAACTAATGTTTTATTGTGAATATGAGAATGAGCTGAAGAATGAATGCTGTATCAGATGCAGGTAATCACACTTGCTCAGTCCATCTCTCTTATAATACAACTCCACATTATTCAGTGAGCTTTTAGTGAAGCAACTCAAAGTTCCTTTGTTACTAGTTCTAATGTGTCAAAAAAAAAATTAATGAAGGCTTGAACTCTAAACTGTCAAACTGAGATTTTAATTTGTGGTGGAAGGAAGTGGTTCTGCACAAACGGTTTTTAAAGACAATCTGTTGTTGCTTTTCTTTTGAATTTACACACTTGTGTAATCAAACTGTTGTATAAATGCAATATCACACTCACAGCTGTGAGATATGGCTGTATATCGGCACCGATAAAGGCCAGTAACATCAAAAACCAATACGATACCCCCAAACTGAACTTTTAAATTATGAAATGTAATTACTACATTACTAAGAGTAATGGGTATTATAATATCCACTTTGCAATGCATTTAAACATTCAATATGCCTTATTTAAAACGTATTAGTTTATATTTATGTTTACATATGTATAAAATATGTACATATGTATTAAAATTAATCAGTTTATTGGGAAATTAACTAAAACATGTATGTTTTTTTTTTTCTGTCCTCATTGTTCTGGGTTGGCATTCCCCAAAACATCAATGCTTTCTTACAACTAATATTACTAAAGATGTCTGAAATGTCGTTTACCAAACGTGTGTGCGTGTGTGTGTGTGAGAGAGAGAGACAATTACCGAGGACAATGTCTGCGGAGTTTACTGCCCTGCCGCGTGACGTCATGTTTTTTGTTGAAGATTATCATTGAGGAAACTAATTTGTCAAATCCAAGCCTCTTCGATTCCTCTCTGAGAACTTTTTGAATGTGTGTCCCATTGTTCTTTGCCATCTCCTTCTTTCGCTTCATTTGAAAGACTCCACAGAGGAAGAGATGCTTTCAGGGAGAAGACGAATTGCTGCAGCCCTCGAGAGCGCACAGAAATTAACGCGGCTGAATGTAAATTACCGCCATTGTAAATGATGACAGAGGCGAGGCGACACCCAGATAATATTTTTCTACTGTTCTCACTTCTGCTATTGAACCACAATAATGGAATCAGAGGTATTGTTTCATTCGTACTTAGAAGCTTAGCTCTAGAGGGTAAGACGTCGAGTCTGTTCATCGGTTCAGTGACAATGAGTAGATGTTTATTCAATCAATCCACCTCAGAGCGCTTATATGCGTTGCTTTTCTGTTCTATTCTCCCAATCTTTTGAATGAAACAATTAAACTATGTTGCACTTCAACTCAGTTTAAAGCGAAAGAAAAACTATACACAGAAGAGACAGAGTATTGAAGATGTTGGTGGAGGATTGAGGGTCTTTTCCAAACGAAATGCAACTTTCAGCTCGAAGATTCTGGTCCAATGTTGCAGCGCCTCCTGGTGGCAAATTCCCAAAGAAGCGCCATCTCAAATGAATAATTCATAACTCGCTTTCTGACTTTCTTTCCTATGTGAAACATAATATATTGGTTTGTACGAAGTTATGCATTGGTCTCTTATTTCATGCAGTTCATATAACTGCATAAAATAAGAATACTGAACGTGTCCTATAAACTATCTTATGACACTTTTACAGTGATTTTTGCTCCTATTACAATTTTACTATTGTGTTTTGCATTTTATTTAAATGCTAAATTTTATAGATTGCTGACTGTAAATCCATGTAGGTTGTTTAAATATCAATATTTGCTAAAAGTTCGCTGTGCACATGTTTTTAAAGAGTACACTAGCATACAGTAACCTTAATAAAAAAGTCCATTATAAAGAAAATGTGAAGACATCAGAAATAGTGCATACTTTATTAATACATTTTGATGTTTCATACAGAACACAGTGAGATTTGTTATTTAAAAGCTGTCAACAAGCATATTAATATATATTTTGCCAAAATGCAACTTTCAGTGAATGCAGACTGCAAAGAAGTACTTTTGCTATCACTTAAAAAATACTGTAAATTACAAGGAAATGTCGGACTGTTATAAAAAAAAAAAAAAATGCAAATAGCTTCATGTATAATTAACAAAATATAATAATGTGAATTAAGCAGAAATGCAGTGACGTTAAAACGTACAATTTTAAAATGTCTTTCATACTTAAAAACAGATTAGAACAGAAATCAAGGACAGCCAAATCATGTTTAAGTTCAGTCAATTGTTACAGAAATCATAAGTAATTGCTGTCAATGCATATAAACAATACATAAGGCACATGTTCATTAGATTTGAATATCATCAAAGGTATTGTTCTCCAGAAAAAAAAAAAGACAACTTTTAAAACAACATGAAAAACACGAGGATTTTATGATGCAAGACAGTCAACATAAACCTCTCTGCTCATACACCTCTCAGAAGATATACAAGTGGTCTAATTTATTGCATATCTCGAGAACACAGGGAGGGCTTTAATAAAGCTAGATCATTTAAGCTGGGAAGTAGGTTAGACAATCTGAGCACTTTCAGTCGAGCGAAGAGTTTAGAGCTTGCCATGCTCCTCCAGGCTCATTACATCATGCATTAACTTTCGATCCCGTCTGACAGAAAAACGTGAGGCTTGAGCATACATTAAATATCAAATACAACTCTAATACATCAAAGCCGGGCCTTGGGTCAGACACAGAAAGGGGTCAGCCTTGAGAAAAAGCTGTGGCATTGTATATGAAGCAAAAATGTGCTGAACTGAACAGCGTGATTATCCTTATAAACATGCAAGTACATATATATCAATAAACAATATAAAAGTTTTTGGTTTGGTTTTGGTTGCAATGTGTTAAGACACAAGAACATCTTGATCCGAGACCAAAGAAAATCTGCTGGCTGCTTTCTGTCCCAGAAAAATAAATGTAAAATTTACGACAATAAAGTAAGACACAAGTGATGTCTAATCCAAGATCAGAAGCAGTCCAGATTTAGTTTGGTCTCCGTTCATGTTCTATTGACATCCTTTGGCCCCCCCCTGTGGGCGGGGAGATCTACTTGCGGCCCACAGTCTCCGCCAGCTTCTTAAGTCTCTTCTTCAGCTCCAGAGGAAACTTCTCGTAACATTTCTTACACACCGGCTTCATGTCAAACTCCACAAACTTGTTCCTAAAACAAAAATATTGCTTTTAGGAGTGTGATATTAACACATTCAGGCCAGAAATATGGTCTACAAGTATGCATCCCATTCCAACTCAGACTATTACAAATATATATTTTTTGATAATAGAAATAAAGCTGAAATAACAAATAGAAATGTTGCCTTGAAAACTGAAATGAAAGAAATTTAGGTTGAAGTACTACAATTACTTAAACTAAAATAATAACTGAAAATATTAAAATACAAGCAAATTCTAAATATTAAATTCTATACTAAAGGGTTTTAGCACTTAAATACATTCATGTTTATCATAGATGGTTATTTTAAATAAAAACGTGGAAGGCAGTGTCATTGGGTGTATGAGAGACCAAATGGGGGGGGGGGGGGGGTGATGAGTTGAACAGTTATGCATCAATGTTAAAATTCTTGTTGATAAGAAAAACCACATAATTATTTTGATATTATGGCTGGTAACCAATAAATGGCTGATTTTTAATTTTTATTTGATTTTCACATTTTAATATCTACATTAAAAATCAATGTTAAATTGATTTTGAACAGTGTTATTAAAATTCTAGTGTTATCTAAATATAGTAAAATAACATTAGATGATTGTAAAGGCATATTTAGCCTCTATATTGGGGGAAAACATGAGAAGTGCATAATTAAGCAATAATGATTAAAAAAAAATACAGGAAAGAGTTGGTACTATGGAAGCAATTTTGATTTCGCGATTCTATTTGATTTCTATTTGAAAATTAGATTTAAGGCAAATTATAAAATTAAATGTGTCCTTTTATTATTTCTTGGACAAAATGATACAATTTCTTTGTGAAACTGAAATATAACACAATATAAGAATTTACTAATATAGCACTTGCATATTATTGCACTTTTGTTGGTTTTGATTGCTACTATTGTCCTCATTTATCCAAGTATAAAAGCTTCTTTTTTTGGATAAAAGCATCTGCTAAATAACAAGATGTAAATATAATGTAAATGTAAATAGCAAAACTAAGTTTATATTTTAAAACAAGGCTCAAATCATAAGTAACACAAATAAAATAAAACTCTTCATATAAACAAAATATGGCTTTGTCTGTGCTCTTTCTATTTAAAGGCAACCACTGCATTTTAATCTTGATCCAAACAAAGATGCGGCATACTTGCAACATGAGCAGTTTTTAATCTGAATTAGATTGTATCATTTCGAAATTTAAAGCAAAATCAGAATGATTTGACTTCAGCTTTGTGAAACTATAAATAAAAAATCTGCATGAAACGAACATCAGACACACAGATTCACTCTTAGCCAGCAGGTGGCGCTGAAAGCATTTCCTTGGTTTCCACTGTAGGTAAAGCAGCTGCACTTATGATCTTTAATATGCACTATACAGAGGCAAGATGAAAAAAAAAAAAAAAACCTTCTAAACTTTTCTAGACAGTGAATCGCAATTTACTTAGCATCTCACACATTTGAATCGATTTTCAACTGGCTCGCGGTTAATCGCTACATCCCTTGTTGGTACAGGAAGAAGTTGATGAAGAAATAAATACATGGTGAGGCTGAAGACACTAACCAATGATAATGAACGAGTGAAGCAGATGAGCATGAAGAAGGAAAAAGAGAGAAAAGGGTTACAGACAGACGGCGATGACTTTCTTTCGCCGTTCATGAGAGTCGCGTTCACGTTTGGCCAAACGCCTCTTCAGCTCGTCCGGCAGGCGTTCGTAACAGTGTTTACACACTGGCTTCAGGTCCACTTCCACAAACCTGTCCCTGCAGGGCCACCGTCAGGGACAATGAAAGAGGAAAGTGGAGGAACGAGCCAAAAAGAGGAGAAATTGGATGGAAAATTGGAAGAGGAATCGGTTTGAGGCGAGAGGAAGAGAAATGAGCTAGCATTAGAGACCGAAGTAGAGAATCGAATAGGACAGAAGTCGAGAATAAAACAGTTTGCTTGAGAGAAAGGTTAGTAATGATCCAAAGAAGAACATCACAGCAGCGCAGAGACCCAATTTAAAGCACTTCTGCACAAATTTAAACACCGCTACCAAACAGTCGCTAACAGAAAAGGGACAGATTGTGATATAGGATGAGTATGTATGTGTAATATCACTTACTTGAGGGTGAGCTTGGTGTTACAAGTCGAGCACGAGAAGCAATTCACACACCAAGCCTTATTCAGAGCCGACACCACTGACAGAAAACACAAAAACAACTTTACACAACTCGTGACAGCAGAACCCGTAGCCAAAACAACTGCACATCAAAGCTGTGAAGGTTAGGAACTAAATGTCAACATCATGTCAATTAAACAGTGATTACCGTCTCCTTCGATCACACGGTTGCAATGGTAACAAACATCACCAAAGAGCTGCAAACAGACAGAACAAATGTCTCACATCAAAAGCTGAAAGTTTCATTATTTAATAATTTTTTTGGGATCAATAGGGTCTTTCAAAGCAGTTTTAGGCATGTGTTACCTGATTGTAGTGAGTCTCGCAGTAAGCAAGCCCTTTTCTCTCGTAATGACGGTGTCCCAGAAAAGGCTTCTCGCACTTCGCACAGACAAAATGCTGTAGAGACGAACAAACACAAGCAGTGAGCATGCAGTTCAACTACACACTACACCATTCAAGATTTTTTAAATTGTTTTAAAATACGTTTTCTACTGTTATATATTATAAAATGTTAATTGTTTTGTTCTGTAATGATACATTTCCAGTCTTTAGTGTAAAATGATCCATTATAGAACATTCTGAAATGCTCAACTTTGTTCTTTTCCGTGATGCAAGAATTGCATTTGTTTGAAATGTAGATCTTTCCTAAAATTCTAAAAAGTCTTTAATGTCACTTTTGATCAACTGCATCTTTATTCACACAGTGGACACCGAATGCTAAAAACACAGAATTTAAGTTTTTTATATAATATTGTGTTAATTAGTAATAATCAAACATTACTCAATTAGGTATAGGACCATCACAATATCAACATTTCAAGAGTAAAAATCATTTTAGTAGCACAGCAAAAAATAATATGCTGTTGATGTTGTTTTTTTTAAACACACTCCTTTATATAAACAATTAAATATCAATAAAATATACACAAATTAAATGACAACATCATGAAACCTTAATTTTTCTAAAAAAAATTTAGAAAGCGGCTAATAAATCTAATAATATGTACTTGAAGATTAGTACTTAATTAATGAAGCATCCAAGTAAACATCCAGAAACTGTAATTTCACTAATAAAAACAAAATTAGCTTGCATAGTTTTCACTGTATGATTATTATCTAATACACATTAATACACTGAGCCGTTGCAGTTTGCCTGCAGTTATCCAAACTTATCCAGCTGAGAGCAGGGAGTGCTTCTCTTTTACTTCTATATTATTGTTTGATTAATATTGCAAACATAATAGACCATGGCAGGTGTATTAGACAGCAAGTTCTCATAAACAGAACCGATGTCCTGTGTCCAGATCTGCTTAGATGCACTTAAAACATAAGCGACTGTGTTTGCTTTGATACCTTGCAAAGGCCGCCATTATGAACAATACACAGGTTTTTTTTTTTTTGTTGTTGTTTTTATAATAACCTAGCATCCCTATTTAGATATATATTCAGATATATTATGGTACATTCTCAAAAATCTAAACAAAACACACAGACCTCAACATGCCACTGCTTGCCCATGGCGTTGACCACACGGCCCTCAATAGGACGCCTGCAGGCTCCGCAGATCGGAACGCCCATCTTATCATGGCAGGGGAGGCAGTAGAGTTCCCCTTTTAGCTCACGGGCATCTGCAGTCAGCTCTTTACTGTAAAACACACAACCTCAAATTCACATCACTTTCAGTAAATGCACACAGCAGATGAAATCACTTAGTGCTGTACTGACCCGCAGTTACTGCAGTTGAAGTGGTCGGGATGGTAGGGGTCATTTTTGAAAATGAGGGGCTGTTCCTCGATGATGGCGTGACACTTCTGACAGACGTACTTCCCAAGGCCCCTAGCTTTCTCACGGTTATGACACGGACGGCAGAGATGGCTGGAAAAAAAACACAGATTTGTGCATATCAGCCAATAAGAACACTCGGACGGTGAGCCATTTCCTGTTCATTCATATTTCAAGTTATTCATTTGTTCCCATATGCAACCAGCTGAGCTAGAGAACATCTCAAATGTATGATTCCGGTTTGCAGCCTAGGACTTTAAAGTGTATTTAAGATCATTATGAGAACAAAGTTAATCCATTAATGAAAGCTGATCATAGACCAACCCAATGTATGCAGTCTGTCAGTCACATGTTCACGGTCACCCCTCATTGGCTGTAAACTCACCGGCCGGCGTTCTTGACGAATCCAACATCGGCTAGCACAGCTTGGCAGATATCACAGCAGAAACAGTCAGGGTGCCAGCTGTTATTCATGGCCTTAATCACACGCCCAATTATAAACTCTCCTGTGGGAAAATGAGGGACACAATTCACAATTAACTAGCACAGTCAATAACATCACCTGTTCATATGTTTGTGCATGTGCGTCTCTTACCACACTGGTGACAACAGGGAGCAAACAACATCTGGAAATCATGCTCGCAGTATTTCCTTCCCTCAAACTATGGACAGAAGGGAAGACAATCAAACATAACATCAGCTCCAATGGGAATACATCTCAAAGTCAATCAACTGCTGCCACAACTCAACGCTTCAGCCAATCCAAAATAAAAAATCATTTAACTAAAATGAGCTTTCTCTCAAGTTTTCAGGTAACAAAAATAAAATGCAAAGTGTCAGAGAGGGTGGAAAATGGCAATGAATGTGTGTGTGTCTAATATATATATATATATATATATATATATATATATATATATATATATATATATATATATATATATATATAGACACACACACAATTTTTCATGTGTGTGGATCATATGAGCAGAATTATTGTGTTATTTATTATATTTCTTGTACATTACTAAACAAATCTAACCAAGTGGACCTCAGGGTTTTCCTAAAATTTACTGAAAAACAAAACAAAACAAGGGAAATCACCCTTTTACACTGGCTTCAAGATTAAATGCGACATGACAGGTTTAATGCAAGTACCTCATAAAAGAGCCCTTCAGGAAACTGCTGGAAACACTGGGCACAGACGAAGCACTGTTCGTGATACAGCTCGCCATTGCTGTTGACGATCTTCTCCGCTGGGGCAAATCCGCTTTTACACCGTTCGCACGCGGCGTTTGCCAAGGCATTGGCCATGTTGCTGTTAGAAACAGATCAAGTCAAGAGAAATGATTAGTTGGGATTATAGATGTAACATGCCATTATGATCATGAGCATAAATACATTTCTTCAGCAAAAATGCATTAAAAGTGACCAAAAAAAGCTTTTGACCTTTCCATTCATCAAAGAATCCTGAAAACAATGCATTAGTTTCCACAAAAATAATAAGCAGCACGACTGTTTCCAACATTGATAATACATTTTTCTTGAGCAACAAATCAGCATATTAGAATGATTTCTGAAGAATCATGTGACACTGAAGACTGGAGTAATGATGCTGAAAATACAGCTTTGTATCACAGGAATAAATACATTTGAAAATATATTACAGTAGAAAACTTTCACTATATTACTGTTTTTACTTTATTTTTTATTTAAAAAAAAAATGCAGCCTTGGTGAGCATAAGGGACTTTTTTTTTAAATGTTAAAAAATCATACTGAATCTTCAATTGCTCGTTTTGCAATTACCGACATTGGCTAAGAAAATAAACAGAACTGAGCCAATGTTTAATACACGTTTTCAGATTAATTTCTGAATAAACAGTGTAAAACAAACCCTCATTAAATTTCCTCAGTTTATTGTGTGTCATATTATTAAATTTGTATCAATAGCATCTTATAGTACTGTCATTTGCCATCCTACTCTTTCTCTGTAAGGTGATGTTTATCTATTCAAAAATACCATGTAGGCTGGCACTTTGCAGGATATTAATTTAAGAGTGAGCAGGCAAGATGGCAACCAATGTTTACATCACACAAACAGAATGAGCCTGTAGTGGCCTGTGGTTACTTGGCCGGCAGTGATCTCAAGTGACTCACTGATTCCACAGACATTTCTCCCCTATGACATCACAGGTGATGTGGCTACTAGAGGACAGGGCCGTCTTTACAACTTCCCCTCATTCCCTTCACCACTGTCATGGCGTTAAAGCAGATGATTCTAAGGCTGTTTTCCCTAATATGGTGAAGTGAAGTAGAGCAGAGAAGATCTGCTTGTGTACTAATACACTGTAGATCTATAAATAGATCATTTTAGTGTTTAAGAGATGGAGACTGTTGTATGTCAGTTCTTATCATATGCAAGAGCTCACAGAGCAACAGTTGAGGTCTCACACTGCAGTAGCCCCTTTCACACTGCCATTCCGGCAAATACAGGGGTAAAGTGTTCCTGTAATTGTTCCCTGGTCGCTAGATTTGGCACTTTCACACTGCCAGTGATGACCCGGTATATGTGCGTGCTTTCACACACAACCCTTGAAGATCCCGTAACGACACCTGACATCAGCGCGTGACGTGTAATGTACGAGTCGACAACGCTTGGCACGTTATACTTTAACTGAAGCAAGCAAACGATCTCTGAGTCAGCGCGGAAAGTGAGGAACTAACTGATCTCTGCTTCATTACAGTTTGCACATATGTTTTCGTCGCGAATGTTGATCTTCCTTCAAAACAGCCGGTAAAAAAGTCGCGCGATAACGCGCGTCATCACTTCGATACCGAATTAGATCTGGCTTTTGTTCACACAGCGCTCGTTCCGGATCGATTACCGCAATGTTACTATGTCCCCGACCCGGGTTCGATTCGGTAATCAATTCCGGGACGTGGTTGCTTTCACACAGAAGGCGACCAGGCAATGTTACGGGAATATTGCGGGTCCGACGTGCAGTGTGAAAGGGGCTAGTGTGAGGAAGTGGGAGTTGAGCCATCTGTCTCTGTGTGTGTGTGTGTGTGTGTGTGTGTGTGTGTGCTGAAGGCTTGCTTATGTCTGTAACACAGCATCTGTGTCTGCAAGTAGGGTGACATATAAGCATATACAATACAGTATTAACATTTGAAAACCTGAACAAACCATATCAAAAATAATTTCACGGTAAATTGGTGAAATGTTATTTACTCCAAATGTAGTTTTAAAACAAATTATATCTGAATATTGTTTTCACCAGCGTTCTTAAGGCTTTAGAGCCCCATTGACATGCTAGTAAATATTTATCAAAATACTTCAACTGGAATTCTGAACACAGAATCGCATATTTATATAATACCACTCAAAAGCGTGGAGTCCATTTAAGTTTTTTAGGCTCACCAAAAGCACAGGGAAAAATGGTAATACTGTGAAATATTATTTCAATTTAAAACAACTGCTTTCTATTTGAATTTTCAAATGTAATTTATTCCTGTGATACAAAGCTGAATTTTCAGCATCATTACTCCAATCTTCAGTGTCACGTGAACCTTATAATAGTTATCTCTTGTAAAATTATAAATGCCTTTCAGCTGTGAAGTATACATTTCTATCAACTGTGAAATCAAGAAATCACTTTTGATCACTTGAATGCATCGTTGCTGAATAAAAATATTAATTTACTCTAACGTTATATTTTGTATCAGTGAAACCGTATGGGGTCGTGTCTTAAAATTCGACGTTGTTTGCATCCCTTTACATTGTTTAGACATGAAAAGTGTGTTTAAAGGAGCTTAACATCTCAGGAAGCAAATTCTATCCACATTTCCCTGGGGATCTGACAGTCTGTGGGAGCATTTAGCTCAGGAATGTCTCCCAACAGCACAGACTAACGTTACACAAAACTCCACTAGGGAGGCTAATTAGCTTAGCATCCGCCCTCATCTAGAAATCCATGATATTATAGTTATTCTCTCAATAATAAATATATAACGTTACTTAACGCTAGCAGTTAGTCAGAAAACAATCAGTTGGGTGGAAAAAAATAATGAGAATACCGGTATTACATTATTTATATATCTGATGCATCTTTGACTGGATATTTCTCCATAACAGCAACAATTAAAATAAATCTATTTCAAAAACTGTACCTGCCCGTCATCTGTGACACCCCCAGCATCCCCTTCAGCACAGCTTATCCTGAGAGATGATTCCGATTCGATTCGACAACATAAGACGCCCCTCGGATCTGTTGCTTTTCCACTTTTTTTCCTTCTCTCGACAAAGATGTTTTCCTGAACAAAAACAGACTGTCCACTCTGCTTGGTCTTCCGTGTTAAGGTCACGTGCTGCTCGGCTTGACTTCTGATTAGTTACTTTGATCAGCTCCACAGCTATGCAGAACTTTTAAACTTTATTTGGCCACTATATATCATATCATGTCATATCATTGTCATTGTCATTCGACAATTTAAATGTCATTCGTCGAATAAAAAATATCAGAAACAGTAAATGCTATATAATCAAGTGTTATATTTTATATAACACACTCAGAAGCAAAGGCATCTAAGAAATTCACATGTATTTACTGTATATTAATTAAAAATTTACATATATTTGTGTGTGTTTTAAAAAAATTGTATTGTGATCTCTTGGTAAGCACTGACTATGAGCCCTCTTGTGGTTGTTTTGGGTTAATACGGAACATTAGTGAAAGCGGCGGAACAGAATGGACAGGCTAGACTCGACATTAGAAATGAGCTACACCCTTCCTCTGACGTCAACGCTGTTTAACTAACTTCTATCAAACAGAGACATATATGGCATTGATGCGCGCTAGAGCTAAACCCAATCATTTAAAGTAAGAAACCTCTGCCTACGGTTCTCTTAACTTCTTCAGTCTCACTTGAATGGTCAAACTGTTTAATTTAGTCAAATATACACACATTCTACAGCCTCAACACGCATTGATTGAGAAAAGTTACCTTTAAAAGTATGTTGCCGGTTGTATTGCATATCCACCACACGAGGACGCTGTTGCAAAAAATGAAGACAAAATAACTTGCATACAGTAAATGTGAGAAAACACATCTGTGGTGTCTCTGTTAGGACACCTGTGTGAAATGAAGGTAAGCTGCCTGAAACGTAATAACAAAGTCAATAAGACTGCAATATATGTATATGTATGCGGTTACAATAATTAAAAGTATATACAATTATGGATTGAATTATAGTAAAGTATTATAATCTCATAATATTTGGTATTTTGCGTGAGTGAGAGAGAGAGAAAGAGATAGAGAGAGATTTTCTGTGTTGGCTATATGTTATATGATAACAATAAGAATTTTTAATATAATATTATAATCAAAATATTTAATTTTATGTATTTTTTTATGTAATTTTATGAATGCAGTCCACAAAAACATTGACAGTCAGTCAAGGCAAAGACTATAGAAGAGAAGTGGGTGGATCATATAATATTATCAATAGAAGTTATTTGGTCAAGGTAAGAAACAGAAACAGCAGTTGATAGGCTATACTTGAGAGAGAGAGAGAGAGAGAGAGCACCAGTGTTTATTAATGTGCCTGGATAAAGAGCAGCTGTGACTAATTATTCTGTGATGGTTTCTAAGCTTTAATCTTGTACGTAAAAAGCTGTTACTGGGTTTCGAATCTCACATTCATACATTATATTTTTTGGCCTCTGGATGCTGCCCTTTAGTCTGAATTCATCACCTCCTGGGTGTCGTTGTCATGGATACACATGGATGCGCAATGGTCCATCTGAAGTTTTGGGTAAGAGAAATGCACGATTCCCTGATTAACATTCGGAGTTACATAAAGATGGATATGATCACCAGCAGGCCTGATCAAATATGACCCTGTGATGTGAGATAAACAGATTCATAACGTTGTTCAAGATTTAAGGTCAGTGTTGAGAGAGACAATCATTCATTAAGTGTCCCAACATTGTCTTGGAAGTAATGTGTAAGTGCATATTCATAAGTGTATGCCATCAGCCACTTACGATTTCTTGATATGTCAGTCCTTGTCGAATTTGCTTTCTAAGATTTAAGAAATAAGCAACTGTGTTCTGGCGTGTGCATGATAAGCTCCCAGCAGATGGGTTTTACACTTCAGATGGCAGTGATAAGGAGGCTTGTGGTACAGAATATAGATATGAATCAGGATCTCTTCATGAGTGATTTTCAAGTCAACTGTAGGGGTGAAAAATCTATACTGACATTAGAAAAAAAAACTTAAATGCATCAATTACAGAATGTAAAATTCAGTATTAACATCTGATGCAGTGCATATTCATTTTGTATCCAATTTATGAATAACAATAATAAATTAAATAATTATTACTTTTGGGGGGAGCTGTATAACGTACAGTCTGGTGTATTGTTTGTGATAATACTCTGTTATGTCCCTCCAGTTACATTTGTGTTTGCGGCATTTTTTTAAGAAATATGAATCACACCACAATATCCAAATAAAACTGAATCAAATAAGCTAAGCATGAATCACTGTCAGAGAAAATATTTACACCTAAATTACACAGCGTCTGAAAATACACAATAGATAGATAGATAGATAGATAGATAGATAGATAGATAGATAGATTTGTTTTTGGTTGCTAAGTTGTTCAGGATGGTTGTTAATGATGGGTGCATCGCTAAATGATTCACTGTTTTGAATTGTGAATCACAGCACGCTGTTGGCACCTGTCGGTCAGAACAATGATAGTGCAACAAAAATGCATAAACAGTACCATTACAAACCAATTTATAAACTTTAAGCTATATTAATATAATCTACAAATCATTTAATACTGTTCAGGGCTTGTTTTATGTGTTTTATGGAGGGTAGTCAGGCCAATTTAAGGCAATGAAATACTACTTGTCTTGTTATTATACAGATCTGTCATTAAAAATATAGGTATACTTTATAAAACAAATTTGAGACCCAGGTTCATGGTTTATTTTAAAATATGCACACATTCACTCTTATTCATATGTCTAATATGCTAAAAATGCAAAATGGTCAAATGATTTGTCTCATCACAGTAAAGAATTACATGAATCATGTAATCATGATTCAGCTTATATTTTCAATTTTAAAACAGCATCACTGGATATAACTATTGGTTTTTCTATCATAAAACACTGATCAAATATTAAATATTTACATCAAACTCTTTCACCGTTACAAAATAAAGCATAAATCTGGAAATCCTGTTCGTTATGTCATGTTTTAAGTCTTTGATTTTATTGGTCTTTTCAATAATTTTGGCATTGATGAATGCTGTTAGACTTCTGGGACAGATCAAACTAAAGATTTACTTTTTGTCAGCCTAGCAAGTAAAAACTGCATCAATCTGGCCATTTCTTAACGTCTGTGGCCAAAACAATTCTGTGGGAATTTTTTTTTTTTTTTTTTTTTACCATTTTAGCCTTTTAGCATCTGCTAGGCGAAAATAATAAGTATGTTAACTAAACGATTTGGGGTATCATACATGTCTGTGGTGTAAGCCTTGCAGGATGAGTAATTTTAATACTTAGCATTAACCCCAAACTATGAGCATTAGTAAAGCTTGACTTAGAAAGCACCGCTAAGGATGTGATTTTGATATTTTAGGAGATTAGCAGCATCTTCAGTACAAATTCTAACAAGAAAGGTTTGTGATCTGATAAAATGCATGAGAATATCACAGCGTTAAACTCTTTAGAGCCCGATCCATTATTTGACAATGAGATAGAGGAAGGGGTGGAGGGGGAGTTGAGTGTTGGCAGAGTGAAAGAGAGAGAGGGAGAGCGAACGAGCGAGAGAGAGAGAGAGAGATAGTGCTGCCAGTGTCCGTACACCACCTCTCTGTCTCTCTCTCCTCTCTGCCACTTTATCTTCCGCAAGGGATGCCCACTGGGATAATATTCTCTATCTGTCTTTCACGCACATTAATCAGTCATTCTCTCGCACTCTTTTTTGCTCTTCCTCATTATTTGACACTTTTTCTCCATCCTCCTTTATGTTATCTCTCTCTTTCAGCCCCCTGTCCTCCTCCTTTTTCACTCCCCTTCTTCTGCTCACATCTCACAGTCTGGAGAACTCACAGGAAGCTGGAGGACAGGCAGGTAAGGCTGTGTGTGTGTGTGTGTGTGTGTGTGTGTGAGAGAGAGAGAGAGAGAGAGGTATAAGATCCTGGGCATGTTTAGATGTTTGACATTTTTGATGGATGATAATCTACAATCTGTAAGTCTGTATATTTCTCATATTATTGCTCAAGGCTGCTCTTTTATAGCCTCAGTTATATGGTTCTATGAAGTATCAACTTTTGCTTAGATGTTTGTTTGAAACTGCTCTAGGGGACATAAATGAGGCAGTTATTGTCATATACTGTAGTAAGAGTATAAAGTTATGAAATGAATGTAGGCTGCATAGCTCGGATGAGTTGTTTTTTGGTAGTTCATAGGGAGATATCTGACTTTCTGCGAATCTGAAGCATTTGTGACATTGTTGGGATCTCTTCTGGAACTCGCATGTGAGATTAGTGTTGCAAAAAAAATTGCAAATGCTGTCTTTTTTTGTTAATGTTGTGTGATGCAAAATTTTGTTTTCTTATTCCAGATTAATGTAAAGAATAATCTAAAGCAAGCCATTTGTCTGTAAAGTTCTCCAAATTTTGCAAACACTGTGATTCATTTGAGTGTCTGATTCGCCTGGTGCCATAACTTTCAGTCAACTATTGTTGTACACTTGGTCGCAGGACTGAATGTTTTAGATTGAGTGTTCATGGAAACTGAAAACAGTCATTTTTGCTAGTGACACAGGAATTAAAAACTTCACCTTTAATGAAAAGTTACTCTCAGTTGTGTCTAGGAGAAATGATTTTGAATTGACTAGATCTTTTTGTTTTTTTAATACTATGACTGTCAGTTTCAGATTGTTTAGGCAGCCGGGAAGTTTCAATAGACTCATTTAGTGAGCCGATAAAGCCTCCCTCCTTTGAGACTGAAGGAGAAAGTGACAAAAACAGCAGGCGGAGATAAACAGATGTTGACTGGAAGCAAACAAAATTGAAAAGCATGTGTTTTGGTTTCAAGAGTTGGTGTATCAGTCTACCCATGACTTCATCTTGAATTGTAACACATCTGATCATGAGACATATGGCTACTGTCTTTTCCTGCCATGCTTTTAATTAAATGTCCACTAAAGTTAAAGCAGGCGACATCTTACCTGTGGTTTTCACAGATGGGCTTCTAATGGCTCAAATTTTCAGGGTCACCTCCCTCAAACAAATTTCTTATCAGCTTTTGTCCCTCTCTTTCCATCTATCCATCTATCTATCTATCTATCTATCTATCTATCTATCTATCTATCTATCTATCTATCTATCTATCTATCTATCTATCTATCTGTCTGTCTGTCTGTCTGTCTGTCTGTCTGTCTGTCTGTCTGTCTGTCTGTCTATCTATCCATCCATCTGTCCTTCTACCTAAGAATCAATGAAACTATCTTTCTTTCTATCTATCATCTGTCCAACCATCACGCAGTCTGTCAATCTGCCTAACTATCAGACTGTACATTTATCTTCTATCCTTGTACATGTACATTTGTCCTTCTATCATCCTTTCATGTTTAATTTTTTTGTCTCATTGTTTAATTTTTGTCCACTTTCAGATTGTACTGGATCTCTCTCTGTTCTTTTTTGTCCATCTCCCTTTGTACTCTCGCTGTCACTTTGACAGATCTATGTTGTGACGGATTTGTGTGTGTATCCATCTATACCGCCATAAAATATTTGTGTGTTCATTTTATTGCTCTGAGGGTCATGCATTCGGAATGGGCCCATCGGTGCTTTGTTCAGATCCATTGTGAGAGAAGAATGCAATGTGTGGCGTGAACATGTGATTCCCGTGTTACAAGTGCACATTAGTGACGGAAGATTGAATGAGTGTGTGATGTGAGTGTGATGTGAATGTTTAAAGCCCAGAGCTTGATTCATAATTAATGCTATTGTTTTCATAATTTATATGAATGGGAACAGTAGTTGGGGGCACTTAGCAATCAAGGTTTTGCTGGGGTAATTATGTTAATTGATTTTAAATAAAGGGGTCAGGCACACCACATAACACATGCACATTGGTCTTTTAGCAATTTAAAACTGCATTTGGATGTAAATGAGTTTATTTTTGATCTCAGAGGAAGCATTTATGCTGTTATTGTCAAGAAATGTTTTAAGTTGTGCTGTTGTGTTTAATGTCAGGTGTGCTCCCGTGTTGCTCCGATGTTCCGCTCGTTGTTCTGGGAGTTCTGTTCAGTAATAATGGATCTAATTACAATTATGCTTATATTTCAACAGCTTTTCCCAACTACACGTCTCCACTGGGAAAAGCATTGGTTTGGTTTTGGGAGAGTCAGATGAAGTTTTGAGGGAAAAGATTAAATTCCCACTTGTAATGGGTGTATAAAAGAGTCTAAAGTGTCTGTGGATGCATGTTTGTGAGACCGAGTACGACTTGCGTTGTTTCCTCTCCACAGAAATCATTCCAAACATAGAGTGCTGGTGCGCTCATTCCTATTCACACACGCGTCTGTCTGTATCATATCTTTAAATCTGCTAATTAACCTCATTACGACGCTCAGCCTGCAGGGGATCCAGTGTAAACCGAAGCATGCACTCATGCACACACATAGATTCCACATGAAAACTCCACAAACTCACTGCAGACTGCTTCCCAAGTTTAATTATGAAAAGCCCACTACTGAATAATTAATACTGTTGGGTTGCCCTCAGCGTCTCACTTAACAGAGGCCAAGTGGTCATTGTGGTCCAAACAGACACAGTCCTCTGTAAACTGCCACCTGCCAAAATCATTACAAATGCAACTTAGATTATACACTATACATCAGAAAACTCATTATACAAGCCTTCTGTGGGACTCAAGCTATAACAACACAAAATGTGTCTAGTTAACATGATGGTGGTCTTCCACCTTTGGCAGCTTTGTACGCAGTCGTATAAGTGACTGAAAACGGCACTTATTCAAAAACAGGCTTGACTTATAGTTGTGCACTTTCTGGTGATAAATGTGTTCCTCGTTTGTGGTTTGTGGTTACTAATAAATGTCTGATAAATCGAAAGTAGCAGTGAAAAAGGTCAAATGTTCTGGTAGCCTTTTGGCAGCACTGGTTGTCTATTTGATTCTCAGGAAGCCCAGATACTGATAAAAGCATATCTTGAATGCGCTGTCACTTTCATTACAGGTGCATGCTTTATGTCAGAAAGGATGACAGATGTATTAAACAATAAATCCATGTTAGCTGTAAAGACAAGTTATCCAAAGTGCAGTCAGGGGGCTGAAGCCCATCGATGAGTGTTATTGTAGTTTGTGCTTCTCCAGTCTCTTGGTTTATTTGATCATTGATTTGATTTGCTACACACTTGAAGGTTCCTGGTATCAATATGAAAAAGTCTCAGCATCTGCTGTGCAAAAATAAATTGATGTTTAGTGAGAATGAGTTACAGTAGACTAGACACATCTGAAGAGGTGTAGAGTGAGTGTGTTTGACATTTCTGTTTGCTTCAGTTGATTTCTTACTAGGATACTCCAATAATGGACTGTTTCAAAAGATGCTTTATTGAAACACAGACACAGCGTGACTCTAAAATAATTTTACAACAGTTGTTTTTTAAAAGCAACAAAAGTATTTTTTAATTCACATCATATGAAAAATCTGTACAGTACCTTTTATTTGCATATACGCACCTGTTTTTAATATTGAGCATTTCTTTTTGCAGTTGATGTAATTTGCATGCATTGAGTATAATGTTCTGCTGCTTGCAGTATAGACCGTTTTCTTGATTATAGCAGAAGGAATTTTCTTTGCATCACATTGCAATGATGCAGCTGTGGAACGTCCAGTGGAGAGGTCCAGGACTTTGTGAAGTGCAGTGATGAAGTAGAGGCTTCAAAGGACTGACAGCAGCTGGTCCTGTCTGGCCCTTCAAAGGCATCATAAGTTTGGCAGGATACAGGGTCTATACCAGTACTGGGGGTTTCTGTACAATGCATTCAATTCAAACAACCCAATGCATGTTAATGGAATAACGGGACATCACACTAGCTGTTAATATTCTGACAGGCTCATAAAAAAAAAAAAAAAAAAAAAAAAAAAACTTTATATTTTTATTCATACAAATTTTGAATTGATTTGATTTTACATGTCACTATAGCTGAAGGACCACTTCCCAATCTATCACTGCTAGCTCACTGTCTAATCTTTCATAAACCCTGCGGCGTTCACAGATAAAACAAGATCGCTTTATAAAAACAAGGTTAAAGTGTCGACATTTGTCGGAGCATTTCTCTCTGTTGTTTCAAATGAGAGTTGAAACAGTGACTCCAGCTCTCAAAGATCCTGAGCCCAGTTTTCAGGCCTCACGGCTAAGAATCACAATGGGACTCTGAAGAACAGATGAAAGAAAAGACAATCAAAGACAACTCAAAAACATGTTGAGTTTGCTTTAAGTGAAGCACTTTGAAACCCACTTCCCGCTCTGTTTTTTATGCAGAAACTCTCATTAGTGTGGCACACATGAAAACAACAGTATTTCAATCTGTCTGGAAATTAGCTCAAAGACTAATAGACTGTCTCTCTTTCTCTCTTCATCTTTATCTTCAGTTTTACTGCTGTAAGTCTTTGCTGTTCGTCAGATGTTGAGATATTGAATGACGGATGCTGTCACTAAAAGAGGTCCTCAATGTGGCAGTTTGCTTTCATCTCAGCTATAGGAGAAGGCATGGATCCTAGTTTTTAATGCACTCGCACAAGGTCCAATATTACATTTTTGCTGCACTGGCCAATGGAGGGTGAATTTAATGGCCATAAATCTTCCTTACTGGCCGCAAAATTGCATTTTACATTATTTTTAAAACAGAAGCCATATTTTCCTCCTTTAGGCAATGCAATTATTCCACTGTTTTCTCCAGTGTATGTCGCTGTGTGACTCGCAGCTTTATGTATGAGATCTCAACTGAAACTATATCTGACATATGATTTTGTTCCTCATATTTTCATGTTGGTGGTTTAATCACTTACTGCTGGCTTGCAATGCGACCGTCTGACAGATTCTTCTGTTTGGTCTTAAAGCAGTCAGGCAATTATTGTGCCATTTGACAACAACAACAACAACAACAATAATAATAATAACATTATTGTTGTTGTTGTTGGAAGTCTGGCATGTTTTATTTAGTAGATTGTTTTCCTTTTATTATAAATTGTCTATGTCAACTAAAATAGTGCTGACAATAATAATAAATTATCAATAACATTTATTATTATTATTATTATTAATGTTATTTATTATTAATGGTATGAAATGACATTACTAATGAACAAAACAAGTAAATGTTTTTAGGTTATTTTCTCTTGAGATAAATGTTATTAGAAGACACACAAGTGTGTTAGACTATCAATTAATACATTTTTAATTAAACTATGTATTACGTTGCGTTTCTATTAAAAGAATGTGTATGCAAAATAATCACCAAAGCTAATTTTACCTGCATTTGGTGTTTAGTGAATGTAATGTTTGGACACTGAACTGTCATGTACGTAGTGGACTCTATTGAAGCCAGAAAGTCAATTTCAAAGCCCTTGGATGTATCTGTAATTGCACTCGCTCTGTTTTCCATACACTTTACCAATTATAGGCCTATACCTCATCTTATTTAAGACCTAGCTTTCTCCAGCCACCAAGGAAATTACAAGAACAGATGTTCAATCCATCAGCTCCGCACAGATCTCATTTGAAGGCTATAGAAACTAAATTTTTATTGATTCTTTCATTTCCACTTGGGTTCATAAGTGTATGTGCGACAGTTTCCTGCTGAGCCAGAGCTGGACTGGCTGTATATAGCTGCCATATGCTTCCTGCTGCAGAGCTCAGGGCCACAGTGGGGTCTGTGTCCTAATTGAACTGTAATTGACTCAGCAGCAGGGAAGGTCAGTTTGTCACTGAGCACTGCATACAATGAGCCGTCGAGCCCTGTTACCTGATCTGTCCAGTTATGACTTATGCCAAAGGCTCTGAGATACTCTTTTTACAAAGTAAAACATGAAATTGATGCGCATAATTACAAACGCACACACAGAAACACCATATCAGGTGAACTAGAGAAAACGTACACACTGTGTGACATGTGGATCAACACTGACACTAAAGTAATTACTTGATATAGTTGACGCAACTCAATTGCGGGCGTCTGTCTTGAATGTGAACACTAATTGGAGGGATTTTACTGTCTTCACTATCCTGTTCTATTATACACATATTCTGGAGAGGGGGAGAAATACAGTACATTTTCCCTTTTTTATTTCTTCATCAAAATGTAAAATTAAAATGTATGTTTTAATTCAAAAAAAAAAAATATGGGTCAAAGACGAACAAGTGTTTAAGCACAAAAAAAGTGTAATACTGCTTTAAACTGTTTTTACTAATTTAAAACACAATAAAATGTAGTATGCTCCATTATTCTTTTAGATATTTTAATGTGTACACGTCAGAATAAGCATGTTGTTTGAATTTTTGCATAAATATTGTGTTATACTGAATGACAATGTAACATTATTTCAACCAAATATTGACATTTTATTCTCCAAAAACTTATTTGAAACCTTAAAAGTAGACATTTTACTTACATTTAATGTGCTTTCTATGGACACAAAATCACTTTTGTACATTTATTTTGATGCGATCTTAACGTCTTTGACCCATATATTAATGTATTTCAATATATTAAAATCAGTACGATTTTTTTTTTTTTTAAAAACCTGTATTTAGCGAGGATGCATTAAATTAATCAAAAGGGCCGTGGATCTTCTTGAAGTTGTTTCTCTCTTCATTAATGCAACCTATCCATTTGCACATTAATTATTCCGATAGAGAAAATAAGATCAACGATTCATAAAGAGGAAACATCTGTGAGAGCAGCCGCTGCAATAACGCAAGATTAGCTCTGTTGTCCTCTAGGTTAATTACTACAATACTGCGGAAGCAAAGGTTAAACAAAGGTGAGCCATATTGGCATTTAACTTGGATATCTGAGTTCCTCCTCACCTGAAGCGTGAAAATTTGAGTCAACTCTAAATCTCAAGCGTGGGAGATGTTATGAAGGAAGGGTGAATTTTAACACAGAGTTAAATGTTTTAAATGAGATGCCATTCCAAGGCTGGCATTATGAAAATGTCATTGCACTTCCAGTGGGTGAAAAGTGATTTCAAGGGAGTGAAGCCCACCTGAAAATTGCTGTGGAAATGAGTATGCTTGTTGTTGCTATGATTAAACCTTGAAAAAGCTTTCTAAATGCATGCATATATATATATATATATATATATATATATATATATATATATATATATATATATATATATATATATATATATATATATATATATATATACATATACAGTATATATTAAACAGCTTACCTTGAAAGAGACTGCCTAGAATAGACCTATTAGGAAGGGGGTGTTTGTGTGTTTCCTGGGGGCCCAATGATACCTTTATGCTGGAGATCAAGATAAATTTGTTCATTATTCTTTTCTTTACAACCTCTCGACCCTCAAAAACAGAGCTGAAGATTTCTAGGTTTAATGAAAAGGATGCACCCATTTAATCAGCCAAACACACTATTTAATTAAACTTTTCAGTGAATTCCTGAGCCCTGCAATTCCTCAAATCTCTCCGGCCTTCTTGAAAACCGAGTGTTTTAATCAAGCAGTCATTTGTAGATCCCTATTTCTGCTTTGTGTGTGTGCGGATGCATTGGAGTCTGCACATGCGTGAGTGAATGGAGTCCTGTCGAAACTGATTAGCTTTGTAATTACTCTTCGGTCTCCGGTCAGCGCTAACAGACATGTTTAATCATAGTGCGAACTACGGGGGAGCTAGGGGGAGCTCGGCTCCCCTTAATAAGACATGGGCTCCCCTGAAAACGAGAAATCTGAAATTTTGGGGGGTCTCAAAAAATACTGACAATGTGAATATTTTTAAGTGCAATTTCAGTTTTGTAATGTGATTATGATGGCAAAAATATTATTCATTCATGCACGACGGCGATTAAAACCTAATTAACTTCAATAAAGATTACAGACATCACAGCATCAAGGTGTGGGGGCGCTGCGCTGCAAATTCCACATGTTAGTATGTCATATAGATTCGTAGAAAAAAATAAACGTTGGAGGCCATTTATCGTGCGCAAAGTCCTTCCATTATGCAGATAGGATCATAGCCATAGTGCGAACTACGGGGGAGCTAGGGGGAGCTCGGCTCCCCTTAATAAGACATGGGCTCCCCTGAAAACGAGAAATCTGAAATTTTGGGGGGTCTCAAAAAATACTGACAATGTGAATATTTTTAAGTGCAATTTCAGTTTTGTAATGTGATTATGATGGCAAAAATATTATTCATTCATGCACGACGGCGATTAAAACCTAATTAACTTCAATAAAGATTACAGACATCACAGCATCAAGGTGTGGGGGCGCTGCGCTGCAAATTCCACATGTTAGTATGTCATATAGATTCGTAGAAAAAAATAAACGTTGGAGGCCATTTATCGTGCGCAAAGTCCTTCCATTATGCAGATAGGATCATAGCTAGGGCAAAAAGAAAACAAGGTAGTTCAATTAATTTTGGTTTTATTAAGAAATTGTGTAGTGATAACGCACGACTGATTCACCTGCTGCAAGCACTGGTAAACCTCAAGGCTGAAAATGCATGAAGCTGAAGAAAAGTAATCTCTGGGATCCTAACCCCTCTTGCTTCGAGTCCTCTCTCGCGTTAAACTGGAACAGCCAGCAGTGGAGAGACTGGAAGAGCCAATATACATGGCTGTGTGTTGAGGATGGAAGCTTGGGGTGTATCACTTTGTAACGCGTTGTGTCAGGAGGGGGGAAAAATATGGATAGCTCACAAAGTTATTAGGCCAGACAAAACTCACGGAGGCGATTGACATTGAACAACGACTCGCGTTTTATTTCTCCAATCGAACTCGGGCAATTGTCTGTCCCATGTTCCACCGTCCACAGCGTAACCAAAACAAAACAAACAAGATTAAAACAAAATGATTTCCAAACAGAGATTACCCGCATACATGGGGGATTCGAGTCACGCTTGTATACATTATCATACAGAGTGCATACCGTTTTACAGGGAGCGCGCAGCTCTTAAAGGGGCCACATTTTTTTCCACTCGTTACAACTTGTAAGGACGCAAAAAACCTTCTTCTGTCTGAAAAGGTACCTGGCACGTACTTGTCCGATAGTGGATTAATGATTAATGCTCAGAACCAGTCGCGAAAAATTATATATAAATAAAGGGACAGCATTGCACACAAGATGACCATTGAAGTTGCATTGACTAAGCAAAAGGCGATTCTGCCAGATAAAGTAACTGAGGTGAATTCTTAATTAATGGAGGAGACCGCAACATCATTCAAGGCTGTCTTCCTGACCTATATAGCTGTTATGTATCTTTGTAAGTCATTATAAGTCCTTTTTTAAGGCACTCGTGTCGATAATGTATAAAAGTGCATACACTTGTAGCTGTTGTAAGTCCTTATTTGAAGCATGAGCATGTGCAGGACCTCTACCCCCCCCCCCCCCCCCCCCCCAAAAAAAAAAAGTGGGCTCCCCCAAAGGACACGGTATAGTTCGAACACTGTGTTTAATGCTATGTGTCGATCTACATTCTTACGATGAAACGAGCAAGGAATTCTAAGATGACAGCACTTGGAGCAATGGAGCTGAGAGCGGTGTCTTTAAGCTCACTTCAGTTGTGACAGGCTTTTAAGCAGCTAACGAAACATTTGATGCAGATCCAGTCAGTGTTATGTAGTACTGCTGAATGGAATGTGATTTACATATTTGGAAATTGGAGTGGTGTGGGGATTATGGAAAAGAAAAGAGACAGATGTGGAGAAAAAGTAGGAATAATCTCTCAGGAACATCAGGGGGAATAGAATGGGAAGATATGAGGCTGAGTAGCTAATAGCCATTTAGCTAGTAAAGAGTCTCGGAAGCAGAAAACCATTACAGCCAGTGAGCATTAAATTAAATCACAAGCAAGTGGTGTTTTGTACAATGTGCATTATTTTGTTTAATTTTAAGAGATTCAATAATCCTTAATCATTAATAAATATCTCCCTCATCCATCTGAGAGGGTTAATAGACTACTGTTTGTCTGAAACAGATGTTCCGGTGGAGTTCTGCAATTATTAAGTGGATATTTTAGGAATAGTTCACCCAGAAATGAAAATTCTGTTATCATTTGTTCACCCTAATGCCGTTCCAAACTTGTATGAGTTGCTTTCTTATGTTGAACATAGAAGATATTTTGAAGATTGCTGGTAATCAAACAGTTGGTGGTTGCCATTGACTTCCATTGTAAGAAAAAAAATACTATGGAAGTCAATGGCAACCACCAACTGTTTGATGTTCAACATAAAAAAGCAACTCATAAAGGTTTGGAACAACATATGAGTGAATAAATTTGGGTGAGCTATCTCTTTAAGTATCTTTTAGAGTCACTATACAGTATTTAGTCTTTAACTCCTGCTTTTTATAACCTTTTGTCTGTTCTCTATTGTTCTCCTCTTCTCTCCAACCTTTTCCTCTCTCTTCTAAGTGACAGATTTGACATAGCGGGAATGTGGCAAACGTAATTTAGCTGAGTAGAATCAGCCACGGCTCATTGTGTGGAAAGCACTGAGTGTCCTGTTCATCTCTTTAAATGTTCCCCTCAAACAGAGCACACGCTTCATGCAGTCAGCTCTAACAAACGCCAATGAATTCCCTTCAAGAGACTCCATGGATATTTTTATGTGTGCCTTAGAGACAGACGAATAAAACGAGGCAAAGAGGGAGAGGAAACAGATACGGAGTAAGGATTTCACAGGTTTAGGTTTCGAATAAATGTGTTCAGTGTCTCCAGGGAGGAAATCTTCTCTGGCAGATCCTATATTTCTCACTTGTGCTAAAGCTTCTATACTGAGATTTTAAACCAACATCTAGGTAATGAAACACATTTGGATCTGTGGCTGGAAGTTAATTATTACAGCAGATATATAATAGAAACTGAAGCGCTTTGTTCTATTGTGTGCTAGACAAGGAAGGATTTTGTATAAAAGCATTTTTACATATTATTGCATATTAGATGATCATTTTGGAGATTTCACCTTTTTGACTTAGAATTTCAACCTTGAGTTATTTTCCTGATCAGGGTAACCTCAAATATGAATTAAAATCATAAAGACATAGAAAACCATAACAATAAACCCAACATGTATGATACTCAATTAGAGGACATTTGCATTTAAAATCTTTACCAGAAGAAAATAACATCACATGAAGCTGGTTGCAAACCATTTTTTTAGTTGCAAGTAAATGTTCAGTCAGTAACAGTTGACAGAACCTTTAAACAAATCAATATTTTTTTTAATGAATATTTTACTTCACTTAAAAAAAAAAAAGCTAATTTTATTTTTAGACATAGCAATTTAACATATATTGAAGTCAACATTTTAATTCATTATTAAGTCATGAAATAAAATTTAAAAAATTAGACATTAGGGAGTATCAGGCTAAATATTTCTGTCAGTTTCTAATATGCTTTATCTTGATGGATAAATGTGATATTTCTGATAAGAACTGTTTGAAAAAAAGCATAATTAACATCAATAGATATTAAACATAATGTTATATGATGAATTGTCGGATGAGGTGTTCTATTAATTTTCCAAATGATCAGCTGCTTGATGGATAAAATCTCATAGACTAAGATTGAAGGAGAGACTAGAAACCAAGATGTTACAGACTTTTGCCAGTAAGAAACCACTTCAGAACTTCAGCAACATGGAGAGAAAGAAAAAAGGAGTATTATCCAGAAAATATACAAATATGAATATTGTTAGATTTTTGTATTCCGGTGTTCTAATTTTCCATAAAATTGTACATGAGATGTCTTAACTTAGTTTCTAGAACAAAATGACCGTGTGTTTCTTCTCTGCAGGATAGATACCAAGAAGCTGACAAAAGATGGCATTTCTGAAGGATGCGATTACCTTGTTCTTCACCCTGTGGGCTTCCCTCCTTCATGTAGCATTAATGTCCCTTTCTCTGGGGGCTGAAGCACCAAAAAGAAGCCAGTACATCTGGAAAACAGGTGAGTTGCCAATATGTCCAATATAAGCTTTCTCTTGGACGACAATGAAATTCATTTATGCGGTCCCTCGCTGAATTGAGTGTTTCTGTTATCATTCACTCACTGTTATGTTGCTACAAACCTGTATGACTTTCTTCTGTAGAACACAAAAGGGGATTTTTTGAAGAATATGGCCACTGTTTTCCATATGAAAGCCAAAAGATAAAATGATTTGTTTAGATACTTCTGTCATAGGGAGCTATAAGGCTTTCCATGAATATCTAAATGTTGGTCTTTTTGTCAAATCAAAGCTATCGTGTGGGTTCAGACACCTTGGAATATTGTGAACAAGATGCTTTTATGCAGCTTTTTTGGTCATTTGTGGATCTTGACACCCCGGTTTTTTAAAAATGTCTTATTAAAAAAATATTTCTGTGCTGACATAGGTTTGGAAACATCATGAGGGTGAGCAAATGATGACATAATTCTCTTTTTTTATATTGTTTCTCTAATAGCGCACAGGATAAATCTGCAAAACCATACTGCAACAATTATTTCAATGTTTCCAGAAATGCTTAACACACAGTTTGTGTTTCTAAGATGCATCCACAGACTGAGCCAGAGAATTCTGACACATTTTGATATTTCTTTAAGGTCAGATCCAGTCGGAGAAGTCACATATTAGGAATGCATCATCAAATGTGTGAATGACAGTGTTTAGTACAGTACAGTCAGTCGAGGAGCAAGGTGATACACATTTTTATTCTGTATTTGATCCAGGAAAACAGAAGTGGTAAATAAAAATTGGTCCAGGTTGGATATTACTCCTTGTTGTCGCAGATCTTGGATCAGTAGGCATGTATGTACGGCAGTTCAGAAAACTGTGAGACCATCTGCCTGTGTTATCTGTGAAGTCTGATCAATCTTATATCCAGCTGGAGTTGCACTGAGAATTCCTCATGTCGCCATGGCAACAATTGTTAAGCGTGAGATTGACAGCTCACAAAGAACAGAAGATTATTACTTGGCCTATTAATGGCGTCCGGCGTATCCAAGCTACTGTAGCTTACATTTCAAGATGCCACAATTAAGTACTTCTCCAGAACTCTTAAAAAAACATCCAACATAAGCCTATGAAAACCTCAGGAATTTCATGTCAACTTCCTATTTGGGTGGTTATATAATAAATTATATTTTACAATATATTAAAATAGAACAATTATTTTAAATTGTAACAATATTTCCAAATAATACTGTGTTTTTGATCAAATAAATTCTTACAGTACTGATCCCAAACTTTCAATAGAACAATAAAGTATGTTGATATTTCAGCAGAGTTTCAAAAGAATAAATATATACTTTAAATATTTAGGTTTTTAATAGATTGAATTATAATAAATATCAGTTTTATTTTGACTAATTGATTTACGGGCACTTCTTTTTAAAAGTTAACTACCTTTGAAAGTTATTGTAAAATGTACACACTGAATGAATGGATATTTGGGTGCAGGGACATCATTAGGATTGGAAGACGGGGGGGCTTAGCCCCCAGGGTATTTGTAACTGCGTTTGTAAAATCTTTGCACTCACATACAAGCATGTGTGTGTGTGTGTGTGTGTGTGTGTGTGGATGCAATAAACCATAATTATAATCATCTCAGCCCTAGTCAGAATATAGCTAGCATATATAATAGATGTAATGAAATAATTTAGTTTATGCATAGTGCCTAGACCTGCCAACAAATGCTTATTTTTAGAAGAAAACAAAACAATCCTTAGACATAGACCATTATTGACCTCAATCACACCGGCTCCCTCAGAATCAACTGCCGTGCCAATCTCCTGCGGCTGCTTCTCTTTCTCTCTACTAAAATATCTTCGAAAATCCATCTCATCTGCTCAATGAATTGAAGGATACAATGGTATCGTCCCCTTGGATTTATAAGGTTCTAACTGACATTTTTGTCAAAATTGTGTTATTCCCATATTTTTATTCTGTGAACAGTCGCTTTAAAAAAAAAAGAGGGGGTCTGTAACGATATTACATTCGTAATCATCGGGAAGAAGGAGGCGGGAACCGGCGCACATCAAAACATTTTAATATTCAAAAATAAATACAAAACATAAATAAAAAGAAAACATAAAATAATGTCCCAGGCCTGGTCCTCTCCCGTCCTTCAAGGTCGTCGCTCCAGTTTTATATCCTTCCATCTCCTACGTGGGACTCGATACCGGCGGTGGGGCGCAGGTGCAGCTCATCTTCAATCACTACACCTGGCCTCACTCCTCGTTCCCACGCCTCTCGGCCCCGCCCCACTAGCCACAGGGTCTGAAAAGTCGCTAAAACTAGCGAACAAGTCGCTAAGTAGGCAACACAGGGCCGGAAGGTGCATAGCAAGTTCAGACCAAACTAGAGTAACGATGAGACGAGATCTTAAAGCTGCCAGTTCACACCAATGCAACCAGACGGTGTGGTGCATCATCTTGATAGCACAACGACTCTTTGTACTTCCGTCCAACTTCTGACTTTTTACCTATTTTTTGTCGCTGGATATATATCATTTGTTGCGTTTAAATATGAATGAGGATACGGTTATTGATAAATCAAATTGTTATTGACTGTTGTTCTTATCATTTAGGGGGCTTAGGAACATTTTGGGGTGGCTTCAGCCCCACTAAAATAGGCCTAGCGACGTCCCTGGTTGGGTGGATGAAGGGACAGATCAACAAGTGTTCAGTGTTGATGAAGGCAACTTTTAAAAAGCTTTATAGATAAAGTAGGGATGTTAAGAATGTAGACGTTGTGTGTGAAGCGGTGGTCAGTTCTCAGAGGCTCTGAGTGAGTTTCCTCATGTGCTGTGTGTGCGTTGAAGAGCTGCTCTGAAGGGCCACAGGGGTGATGATTCCTGAAATGTAAAATCAATGCTTGTTTCATCCTGAAGGAGTGGGTCCACTTTTCCCACTGAAAAACGCTCATTCGGCCACCTACACAGTTTATTTTGTACTCAAGGTCTAATTTTCTTCACTTTTGTTTGTGCTTAATTTTGTTCAGTTGTCCTGTGTAAATGAGAAAACTGTGTGCTGACAAGGGAACAAATTCTTGAGTTTGTGTCTTAAATGCACTTTGGTGGCTTGAAAACCTAATTTTGAACCAGCTTGCCTGGAGTTCTTCTATCTGATGTCACAAGCTGCTGGACAGAAAATTACTTTCAAAACAAGTTGGAAATTAATCTTTAAAAGAGAGATGAAGACGGCTAGTAAAAGGTGATCTCATAACTAACAGACATGTACTAAAAGCCATTAAGGTGCTTTAATACAGGAATTACTTTGCATGTTAGCTACATTCTTCATACATAATATGCAAATAACAAGTGCTTCACAAGTTCCTTTTTTAAATGAAACATACGGTATGAAAGAATGCAATTTATACATTAAAAGCCCCTATAACACATCACCATGATATTGAAAAATACAGAAAAATAGACATGGAAAGCACTTGCACCAATCAAACACACATTTGCTACTTTTATTCTAAATTTTTGCATTTATACATTTGCATTTACATTAACAGGAAATGTATATAGTTAAACATGTATTAGTAGGGTCCAGTGCTTTGGACCCTATTAACTTCTATTTTATGAAAGTCTTCTGCTGTGTTTCACTGAATAAAGTAATTTATACGAATTGGACTGACAGGTGGAGCAAATGATGACAGAATTTTCTTTTTTGCATGAAGGATCCCTTTAAAACACACTTTAAAATAATACTTTTCAGGCAAAATGTTTTGCAAAAAAGAGGGTTATTAGGTTTTTAAATGATAAATCAGTAGAACATGTTCATACTCTAGTTAGGGTGATGAACAACATCTGTGTGGACACGTGTAAATTCACATCATATATTCATATCACTTTGGTACTAGTGTTTTACATGCAAAAAGCCGCAGAACCATTGCCTTCCAGAGCAACATCCCCAAGTCGCTCTCATTTAAGACATCAAAATCCACCAGCACTCACCCCAGACTCCTACTGAATCGTGACAGGCCAATAACAGCTCGATTTCCTTTGCTAAAGTGTCTGTGATAGGCAAAAGAGCACTGTAATTGCATCTGTGACCATCAGCGAGTAATTAATCTGTCATGTGCCTATTGTTTCACCCAGGATGCATCCAAAAAGTGGGTGAATGAGTGTCAGACTAGAACATTTCTTAACACTGTTGAGAGGGAGGATGCTGCCGTCTCCAGAGGACTCTAGGTCAGGAAATGTTTTGTTTTTTTAAATGTGTAAACAACACTAATGGCCCTGACACTTTCAGACATCATAAATACATCATTTGATTTATTTCAGCATAAACATTGGTTGCATTGTTAAGTCATGCTGTGTAGCACATGTACTAATGCATTTGTTGATTAGTAAGACAATAGCCAGTCTCCAATTATACTTAACTCTCTACATAAGCTAAACAGAATGTACACATTATTCAAAATGTTTTAGTTGTGTAGCATAGCATCTTGGCGTCTAAATAGCAATAGCATAAATTCCTCTACACTCATAAGTTACTGAATGTTACGGTAGATCTGATTTACACAGATAATATTTTGAATGTATAATAGATTACCGGCCAGAAGTTTGGGGGTCAGTAAGATGTCAGTATTTTTTATCTATTTATATATTTATCGAATGCCTTTATTCAGTGAGGATGCATTAAACTGATCAAAAGTGACAGTTAAGACATTCATACGTTACAAAAAAGATTTCTAATCAAAGAAATCGTAACATAAAAATATTAGCTTTCATTTTTTTTTTTTTTTTTTTTTTTTCATTGATAATGATATGAATCAACTGAAGGATCACATAACACTGAAGATTTGAGTAATGGCTGCTGAAAATTCAGGTTTGCCATTATAGGAATAAATTACATGTTAAAATACTTCAATAAAAAACAGTTATTTTCATTTATAATAATATTTCGCAACATTACTATGTTTACTGTATTTTTTATCAAATAAATGCAGACTTCTTACAAAAATGTGAATCTTATCAACCTCAAACTTTTAAATGCTTGTGTGTATTTAAGATATGAATTATATTCGCACGTGTGGCTGTTTGCCTTTCTGTGATTAACTTGAAGAGTTTTCTCAGACGCCTGCAGTGTGTTTAGTATCACATTTAATGAGTGTGTAAGATCTTGTTGATTACATTTCTTAATCATATTCCTAAGAATGGGAGTGGGCTAGTTTTGTTGCAGTGTTGTTGTTTGCAGTGAGCACAGGGTAAAATCTGTGTACTGAAGAACTTTCCACAGCTGTTAGCTCTGCGTTTTTCAGGCTGGAGAAGACTTCATCTCAGAGTCTGACCCTAACTACGCTAAGGTCGCTGATTACATTGGCTGGGAGAAAAAAATGTAAAGAAACCAATAGATTGAGCTGTTTTCAGCCTGCTGTGGTGAGTTAATGTATCAGTACAGTGCTGTTGTTTGCATCCTCCATATTGCCGGAGGTCTTCCTTCATAATGGAAGGACAGCCACTGAGGAATCCCACCATATGGGGAACTCTGTGTTGTGGGTGATTAAAGCTTTTGAAAGTTTCAATAACAAGAAAATAACCTGCCTTGGGTGTGTTTGAACCAAAGCCTATGATTGGTCCTAATGAAATATATTCAGCAGTGGAGGCCGATGGGTTTTGCCTTGGGAAAAATCCTATTAGATTGGAAACCAATTTCAATTTTCACTCAAAATTTGCTTTTTCCAAGTTAATAGAAATTGATAATGTGGATTCTACCAGATAAGATATCATAGTTCAAACTGTATCTCTGTCTTTGTGCTGCCAAAATTGAGTAAAACCGTCTCCCGATCTTGCCGAAAGTGACTTTGCTTGCGATGCCCTGCGAGTGACCTCATCCCATCTCACAGCTTTAAGCTCCTGTGACACCACGGGACAGGGTCCTGCTCGTGTCTTAGTTCTGCTTCTCTACGCCTGCCTGCTGTGTTGAGATGAGAGAGACGGAGGGAGATGAACTCCCCGTGAGACATACAAGTCGGTCTGAAAGTTGGAGAAGCTTGTCACATCTGTGAGGGTGATTTGTGTGTGTGTGTGTGTGTTTGCATGTCTTCTCCAACAAACTCTACCCTCACTAAGTATTTAGATGCTTTTAAGGGTTAGTTCACCCAAAAATGAAATGGAAATTACTCACTTTCAAGCCATCCTACGTGTATATGACTTTCTTTTTTCAGACGAATCCAGTCGCAGTTATATTAGAAATTGTCTTTGATCTTTTAAGCTGTTTAGTGGCACTCAGTTGAGTGTTGCAGTGCATCAGTCCAAAAGAAGTGAAATAAAAAAGTGCTCATCCTTAATAAAAAAGTGTCTCACACAAAGACAAAGTCCTCCTGTAGTGAATCAATGTGTTTTTGTAAGAAAAGTAATATATATTTAAAACATAAGTATTATTCATGAGCTTAATTCTGTTTTTAGTTCAAAATGGTGTTGTGTAAATTGCCCCTAAAATTTCTCATTGTCTTACTTCATTGGAAATTTGTTCTCATGGTCATACTTAGTCAAAAAAGCTATTAATGATGAATTGTGTTCTCCAAGCTGCATGTTAGCATAAAAACACAAGGTCTTTATGTATATACACTTTGTATGTTTGTTTTTAAGAAATTTTAAGAAACTTTATTCTGGGATGCGATACATTTGGAAAATGTCTATTTAAATGTTTATATATATATATATATATATATATATATATATATATATATATATATATATTGTGACGAGTCAGCTGCCTCCTCCCTGATTGTCACCGGCACCCCGTCCTAAATCGCCGCCCTTCACCAGGCTCCCGACTGGAGTGGGTGTGTGAGAGGAGGGGCGCTGGACGAGTCAGGGCTGGCGGCGTGTGATGGGGCACACCTGAAGGAAGTGGAGCCTCATTACCGCCGCTGTTTAAAAGCCCAACGCGCCTCTCCTCAGGAGACCGGTCTCTTCCCCGTGCATGCACACTGGTGTCCTCGTGGGTCCAGGAAGGGTGCGTTGAGGGACTCCCGCGCCACCAAGACGTGAGCTGCCGGACCCGCGATCCGGATGGGAACCGCACCCGTATACACGGCCGACGGGCCAGGATGCCGGGCCGTCCATCCCCTACCAGCGCCGCGGCCAACGAGAGAGACGCGGCCGCTAGGGGAAGCCGCCGCCCCTCGTGCCCCGGACCAAGGAGGGGAGCGCGTGCGGCCGCCGGACTCCGCCCCTTGCCTGGACCCTTCCTTGATGAACACTGCCCGACCTACACAAATCCCGCAGCACGACGAGGACACCAGATTCCCTGTTATTTTGGACACTTTCCCTCTTTGGCCACTTTTATTCCCTTTGTTTTATGATTTCTGTTAATAAAAGCCTCTCCGAGGCCTGACGCCACGCCCACTGTGTCTGTCTTGTGCTCCTCCCGTGACACTGGTGGAGAATGCGGGCAGGCGGAGCCTAGACAGCGCAGTTGGGAAACGTCTGGTGACGTCACCCCCTCTCGCTTGCAAACGTTCGTGAGAACCCAGACTGGGACGGAGGAAAACTGGGGACAGCCTCCCAGCCACACAAGGGGTAAGTGACTTTTCCATTGTCATTTTACCCTGTGGTTGGTTGAGGCTGTCACTAAAACCCGGTTTCTCTGTCCCTGTTCTGGTGCGCTGCGAGAGGGAGGACCGCCCGGAGAGGAAGCCCCGCCCACTCCGACCGTTTGGAGCCTGGTTGAGGATGGTAGCACTCCCGTGTGGGTGGCGCCCTGGGGACGGGGATGTCGCTTGGGAGGGGGAATGTGACGAGTCAGCTGCCTCCTCCCTGATTGTCACCGGCACCCCGTCCTAAATCGCCGCCCTTCACCAGGCTCCCGACTGGAGTGGGTGTGTGAGAGGAGGGGCGCTGGACGAGTCAGGGCTGGCGGCGTGTGATGGGGCACACCTGAAGGAAGTGGAGCCTCATTACCGCCGCTGTTTAAAAGCCCAACGCGCCTCTCCTCAGGAGACCGGTCTCTTCCCCGTGCATGCACACTGGTGTCCTCGTGGGTCCAGGAAGGGTGCGTTGAGGGACTCCCGCGCCACCAAGACGTGAGCTGCCGGACCCGCGATCCGGATGGGAACCGCACCCGTATACACGGCCGACGGGCCAGGATGCCGGGCCGTCCATCCCCTACCAGCGCCGCGGCCAACGAGAGAGACGCGGCCGCTAGGGGAAGCCGCCGCCCCTCGCGCCCCGGACCAAGGAGGGGAGCGCGTGCGGCCGCCGGACTCCGCCCCTTGCCTGGACCCTTCCTTGATGAACACTGCCCGACCTACACAAATCCCGCAGCACGACGAGGACACCAGATTCCCTGTTATTTTGGACACTTTCCCTCTTTGGCCACTTTTATTCCCTTTGTTTTATGATTTCTGTTAATAAAAGCCTCTCCGAGGCCTGACGCCACGCCCACTGTGTCTGTCTTGTGCTCCTCCCGTGACAATATATATATATATATATATATATTAGAGCCGGTAATTTATCGCATTAATTAGATTAATTAATTATGGAGAAAAATAACGTGTTAAATTTATTAATGCATTTAAAGCACTTGTCCCACCCCAGACCTATGTGGATAGTCTGCCATTTCATACAGTCGATTGATGATTAATATGAGGCAACAACTTACTGCGTGATGGAGCCTAGAGAATATCCCTAAAATTCAAGATATGGGGCATCATTTACATTACATCACATAGTCAAGAAATATCACACGAGCTGTAGGCTAAGTGCAGTATCACACGAGTGCAAATGTGGTACTCATCTTATACAACAGTCCATTAAGAATTTAATATTGTGTTATTTTAGACACAATGTTGTCTGTTTTGCTCAATTTTGCTAACCAAAATATAAAGACAAATCAGAACTGTTCATCCCAGAGCAACCCACAGCGGCATTTCATTTCTTAATCCACATTTTTTCACAAATTTGGTGAACCATTTGGCGCGTTGAACCATTGGCCATAGTCGCGTTGGATTTGAAGTGGCGCTGCACAGTCCGATCGGTGTATGACATCAAAGTACGGTGAGAGCGATTCAAAAGCACAAGTAGCTGTCTGCTGTCAATAAACCAATGATTCAATGAACCATTCGTAAAGAACCCTTTACTTAACTCCTAAATGAATCAGCCATTTGAACGAATAAAACGAATTAATAAATGACTCGATGACTTAATCATTAAGACATAACCACCACCTACTGTCAGTTTTAGTTTATTATTTAGAGTATCATTTCATTAAATAAATAATTTCATAATAATAATAAGAAAATTAATTAAATTTATAGCTCACCCAACCAAAAATGACAATTCTGTCATAATTTACTTACATGGTCAAAAAGAGTATATGTAATAAATTTTATCAAACAAAATATTTATTGCTGAACCTACTTTTGTAATCTCTGTTTGATGCTTTGCACAACAATGTTCATCTTCTCAGAGTAATTCCTCCAAATCTGATGTGCAATTAATTAGATTAATTAATCCCCTCATCATGTAATTAATTAGATTTTAAAAAATTAATCGCTTACCAGCCCTAATATATATATATTTTTATTTTAAATAAATGCTGTTTCGAACTTCTATACGTCAGAATCAAAATGAAATAAATTTTAAGCAGCACAACTGTTCAACATTGATAAAACAGTAAGAAATGTTTCTTGAGCACCAAATCAATAAATATAGATCTGCATTTCTGGTTGCATGGTTTATTCTATCCTCCACTAGAAAGGCTTGAGTAAATGTACCACTCATCAGGGTTAAAAGCTTCACATTTCCCTTGTTTTTCCATTTTCCGCCCCAAAAATGTTAGTTCAGACAGAGAACAATGCAACAACAACAACAACAAAAATCTCTTTCCTGGTGCTTTTTCTCTCATTGCCGCAGTTCAAGGCAATTATTCCCTCATTGAGAGTCTTTAATCAGCATGCCATCCATCAGGATCCTGATTAGTCGGGAGATCTCTGTAGAACAGGCCTCTGCGGTTTAAGTTTTACCTGAACCCCCTGCCTCTGAGTAAATTGATATTTGACTAAGGAGGATAAGCACACGAGCAGTAATAAGCGCAGTGTGAGGACCGACACACTAATGATCAAATGTGTGTTCGACTCTGACTGGAGGGTTTAGGCTGATCTCAGTGCTCATACAGTAATGATGTCATCCCATATGTCTCTGTCACATGGTTTTTGACTTCTCCATTGTGCATTAGGTGGCATTTTGGAGTATGGCAGGTCTTTTTGCTGACCTCACCAGTGGTGTGATAAGGAGAACATGGCCTTTGACACTTCCCCCTAGGAACAACAACAATGATATCAGACTTTTACTGTCTGTTTGAAGCATCTGTTCCCTCTGCCTTTCCTCTCTCTGTTTCCATTGCATTATATCACCATACTAAGGCAAACAGTTTTAATATAGTGTTAAAACAATGGAATTATTATTATTTTTGGTTTTATAAGATTTGTTTAGATACAATTACTCAAAAATTACAAATAAATGTATTTCAGTCCTGTGAACTTGTATCCTTTTGGACATAAATTTAGGATTTTGAAGCTTTTCCATACAAAGGTAGTGATGATGTAAGTCAAACTGCAAAATTGTTATAAATATTATTTTATATTTTGAACACTACAATTCGAAAGTTTGTGTTCAGGAAGATTTTTTTGTTTTTTTAACGTTTATGTTTATGCCTTACCAACAGAAACATTTTAGAACATTATGAATATATATCAATTGAATTGAATGTTCTGTCCTTTTATGTTCTTTTATGTACTCTATTCTACTCTTTTCTATTCTATTCACTGTTCCAAAAGAGATTCATTTGCAGCAATCTTGAGAATGAATCCCAATTTTATATTCTCAACAGGTGACATTTAAAGCTGCACAGTCCAATTTTTTTTCCCTTTCTCTTTCATTCCAGCTCATTTCTTTTGACAGTGCTTTTTTACAATAAAGATGATTATCCTGAATCCACATGTACAGTATTTCTGTGGTAAAGTGATATAAATAGATGCTCATAATTGTGCCTGATTTGGGCTTTAATAGACAATAGTACTATAATTCACTTCATATCCTGTGTGTCTTTTTTTCTTTTCCTGTAGGTGTATGGGGTGGATGTGTGGCCAATGATTGTGGTTCAGTCGGGCTGCAGAGTCGCTCGGTGTGGTGTGTTCATTCTGAAGGCTGGAGCACACATCAATCCAGCTGCTTTCCATCTGATCGCCCGCCGCACCAGAGAGCGTGTGTCAAGATGTGTGAGTGGCAAAAGGATCTGTTTGAGTGGCGCTTGTCTCCTTGGGGTCCCTGCACCCCGAGTCCTCTTCTCCCAGTCAATCGATGTGTGACCGCTCAGCGTGGAGTACAAAGCAGAGGTTTGGTGTGTGTGAAGCGTACTAACGGCACCACGGTGAGCCAGCATGTGTGTGAAGCATTTTCTGCAGTGCCGGAACGAGAACAGGCGTGTTTGTTACCCTGCCCAATCGACTGCATCGTCTCCGCCTTCACCCGCTGGTCCACCTGCAGCCGCACCTGCGGGTCGGCCCTCCAGCAGCGCACCAGACACGTGCTGGCAGCGCCCCTGTATGGAGGAGCAGACTGTCCCAGCCTCACCCAGACACGTCCATGTAACCATGACAACGCCCACCCTGCTCTCTGTCCCTCTGACCAACAGGAATACAGTTACAATTTGTGGGTGGGGCCCTGGAGCCCTTGCAGACTTAAAGGGACAGCGCCTGTTGGAAAGACAACGGTGGACTTTGGTTTTGAAGTTGATGGGAAAAAAACAGTCAAAGCTTCATATACCATCAAAAGCCACAATGAGAATAATCATAATCAAAACCATTATGATGAAAGAGGCCGCAAAGTATCCTGGGAAATAACCGTTGGTTATCAGACTCGGCAACTGCGCTGTACGAGGAGTGATGGGAAGAATGCCATGCTAAGGTGTGCATCCAGTCTATTAATGATTAGGTCAATGAAGAAGTTTATAAATTCATCCATCTGTTCATCCACCCATCTACAGTACCATTCAATCAAATCACTCTTGTCTTTCTTTTATCCCTTCCTGTCCTAGCTTTTACTATTTTGAACGATAACTGAAACCTTTTATAATGGGCACTTCTTGTGTTTATTGCCAGCTTATGATAACTCGCTTTTAAGTTCAACTAAAAGACACTTTAGATAAAAGCATCTGCCAAATGATTAAATGTAAAATCCATCCAGACATCCATCAATCCATGATTGATCAGTCAGTGCACCAATTAATTGTATTTTTATTTTTATGTATTTTTATTTTATTTGTTATATTTTAATTAAATTGTATATATTTCATTTAGATGTTGTAATTTTATATTGCTTATTTTTATTCTATTTAATATCTATATTTATTTTAATTGAATTTATTTAATATTGTATTTTGGTTTTGCTTTATATATTTAATGCATTGTATTTTTATTTATTATTTCAATTAAGTTTATTATAGTTTGTTTAGTTGTTATACTTATCGTATATATAATTTTTCTTCTATATTTTATTTGGATTTTTTTATTTACAATAGTTTAGTTTGATACTTTTCATATTAAATTAATTTTATTTTTATTTTAGATATTTCTAAATATTTTTATTTCACTTTATTTATTATTTTAATTTATTTTTAGCTCAGTTTTATTTATTTTTATTTTCATGTTATTTGTTTTTTTTTCTACATTTTATTTTTATTTATGTTTAGTTTAGTTTAGTTTAGTTTAGTAATCATTCAGCCCAGACAGAGTGATCCAGAACACATGACTGCTCACTGGGGGAAAAAAATAATCTGTAAAATATTGATTTTAGTTTAAATTGTGTTATTATGTAAGAAAAGATGACATCATGAAGTGATGCAATATGCATTAAACTAGAACAAGTATGTAGGAAATTGTCAAATTATATACAGTTTAGCATTTTACAAAAATATTTGTCCACAGAATGCTGCAAGTAGTCAGAATGAAGAGAGAGTTATGTAATGAAGAACTGTTGTATCCTACCACATGATGCTGTTTGTCCCAGAGAACATGTTATTTATGCATGCATTACTGGTTACACTGTCATAACAGAGACTAAATTATACCTTCTGTTGTGGGCAATACCGAAAGAGAGAAGACTTTTCACCTTTTCATTTTTCAGCTGAGGGAAGATTCCAAGCCTGCTGCTTTTAATAAATTTTTCATTAGATTTGAATTGAAATAGTACTTGTTGCTCCTAGAAAACTACAATAATAAGAGAGAGCGTAGGAATACAGTGTGTTGTAGTGAATATGAAAAATGAAGAAAAAGTTCTTAAAATAGCCACATGCTATCAAACATTCTATAGGACAGACATCTTGTGAGATTAAGAGGTTATGCTTTTGATTTGCTGCAAATATTTGCAAGTTCTGTGTATTTATATTTAATACAATCGTAGTTCTTAGCATCCATCGAGAGCCAATTCAATCTATAGACAAAAAATTTGTATAGATCCAGATAGGAAATGAGGATCAAAAAAGAAATGTTTGAACTAACTTTGTGGATATGTGGAAAAGTAGATTTTTGTTAATACAAAAAAAAAAAAAACTTAACAAAATCAGCACTTAGTAAAGCTTATTAAGATTAAAAAACTTTGCATTCTCAATTTAAAATCCCATCTGAGTTTCATGTTATTTCTATAACATGTACGCATCAAACTCATTATATGAAACACGGTAATATCTTGGTTAGTATTTTATTACTAATAATTTTTGAATAGAATACTGAAGATTATCCGTTTTTGGTTGTATTTCATTTTTTAAATGTTCATCTTTGTTTGCGGTTCCCTATTTAACTAATCCATTGATTTTTATTCAGTGTCAGTTCAACTGTAAAGCACATTTGCAATCAGTTCTTTCACAATGTTTTGTTGTCCATGCTATGCAGCAAACCTCAAGTGTTACCAACAATAAGATGCTAATGCCAGCCTTTTTCAACCGACCATTTACGCACTGCATAATAAATTAACATCATTTTTTGTCTTCAAATTACAAAATTTCCCTGGTGGTTTGCAAACTTTTTCGCCTTCGTATTTAAGCCAGAATAAACTTTGGAATAAATTGAACACCCACGGACCATCCCATCTCTCTCGCAGGATTTCATAGTTTGCTTTAGCTTGTTTTGTATGCCAATATATTCACCGAGAATCAGCAGCAACACTAAAGCCTTGGAGAGTTTGAGAGACAGCTTGAAAAATGTTCTGTTTATGTTGCTACCTTTTTTTGTCATGCTAACCACAGGCTAAAGCATGCTAGCAGCTTCAGTGTGTGTGTGAGTGCGTGCGTGCATGCATGTGTGTGTGGGTAGCTAGCAGAGGGCCACAAAATATCAATCATGTTTTTTACAGCAGCAAAATTCTTCATTTTACAGTGCAATAAATATGTGGTAAAAAAAGATGACACTGTAAATTTCCTTCTCATCTCCAGTCTTTGCGACCATGACAACAGCCCCATGAACTTTCGTTCATGTGTGATGCCCAGAGACTGTAGAGTGTCTGATTGGTCGCAGTGGAGTCTGTGTTCAAAGACATGTCGGACATCTGATCAATCACCCGGCTTTAGATTCAGGAGTCGCAGCCTGACGAGAGCAGCCATTGGTGGAGGAGAGTCATGTCCCATCCTGGAGGAAAGAGCAAACTGTAATGTTTTGGAAGACACACTGCCACTGTGCCCAAGGTGAAGAGACTGCATTGCCAGAATTGTACATCCAAATCTCTTTAAATGTTTTAATTTGTGCTAAATGCATTAGATCTTAAAGGGGACACCGGATGCCCATGTTCCACGAGTTGTCATGGTTCTTTAGGGTCTTCGTGAAATGTCTGCAACATATTTTGGTTAAAATTCCTTAAAGCTACAGTAGGTAACTTTTGTAAAAAATATATATTTTTTACATATTTGTTAAACCTGTCATTATGTCCTGACAGTAGAATATGAGACAGATAATCTGTGAAAAATCAAGCTCCTCTGGCTCCTCCCAGTGGTCCTATTGCCATTTGCAAAAATACATCGCTCCCGGTAAGAAATCCACCAATCAGAGCTGTGGTCCGTAACTTTGTTTGTGTTCAAAATGTAGAAAAATGTATATAATAAGCGAGTACACCATGGATCCATTTTCCAAACCGTGTTTTTAGCTTGTCCTGAATCACTAGGGTGCACCTATAATAAGTGTTTATATTCGGACTATTTTAGATTGCTTCGGGGATACCGCGGCGGAGTAACCCAGTACCTTTGTGATTCTTCATAGACATAAACAGAGAGAAGTAGTTCCGGCTACGATGTTCTTCCGCAAGACGCAAGCAGTTTATTTTTATTAACCGCTAATGTGTCAAAAGTTACCGACTGTAGCTTTAATGGTCATGTAAAACAACACCCTTTTTACCTTGTCAAAAATTGCTCTGGAGTCCATTAACAGCGAGCCGTTTCCGTGTGAGGCATGTCTCTTTAAATGATAATGAGCTACTGCTCACCCCACCCCTCTCTTCCGGTTTTTTGTATTCAGTTGCAAGTTACCATCAAAAACAAAACTAATCCACTGCATCCTCAGTGGCTCTGATGTCGGGAGAAAATAAAGAATCTTATGTTCACTTTACAAAACAGTATGACTCCATACTGCTCAGAAAATCTAAATGGCTTAATTATTGAGACTGTTTTTGTATTGAGACTGTTAGGTTTTGGGGGGATTAAAAAAGGAGTGAAGGGATTTTTATCATTTTATCAATCATGCACACTGCTAAGACACATTTATATACATGTAAAAGTAAATTTTGCATCCAATATGCCCTTTAAAATCAACATAAAAATAAAAATCCTCATAAATGTATGCTATTGATCTTATTGTGAATGATTCCTCCATGCATATGTTTAATTTCTTTAAAAAAAAAAAATTAACGTATAACTTTTAATCAAATGTCACTCTACAGTTTTATTATTATTATCATTATTATTGACAATCTGTTTAACTTGGATATACATCACAAAACAGATGAAAAGATGTACTGAACAGATATGACTCTTTAATTTGGCTTGTATTTTAATTGCCTGGAAATACAGGTATGAGTGGAGGGTAACCAATTGGAAAGCTTGCCAGGTGGTCCCACTTTTGAGTCAGCACGACCATCGCCATAGCAATACCAGCATCCTGTGCGGAGGTGGGATCCGGACCCGAGAGGCATATTGTGTCAGGATCCATGACATCACAGCACGGTCCCATAGTAAGAACACTGTTTTCGATAGTTAACTTTTCAGATAACTTTTTGTTTGGCAGTACCACGGTATTATTTGAATATCATTTTATGATAATCATTCGGTTCTTGGTGAATATCAAAATAACAAAGTATTACCCAGGGGTGGGTAGATGTAGACCAATAATGCCTTTTTAGTGCATGTATGTATTGGAATAAGTTCAGTTAAAAAATTGAATCCAAGATGGCAAACAAATGTGAGTGAAGTTGTTTAGACTTATGCATCATTCAATACTAAAATGCATTGATAAATAGGTTTCATTCTATTTGCAAAATGTGTGTATTTGTGTGTATTATATATTTTTATGCTTATTAGAGTATTGTGCCATTAGCTTAGCAGCTTGCTAACATTACACTGTTAGTCATGCATGCACTCCATATGAAGAGCGTAAAATTGCTGACTATGAAGCGCAATCCAAGTCATTTATGAGATTCCATTTCAATGAGGATGATGCCTTGGAAGGCTTTTTGGTTTTGGATCAGAGCACTAACAATGTGTCCATCTCACAGTACAATAAGCAAATGGGATTAACGCAAATGAGAGTCAATCTTTTAAACATTAACACCATAAACACAGAGGGGAAAAAATATTTTCTAGATTGCTTTCATTCTATTTAATCTTTCATAGGCTGGTGAGACTCGGGGGGAACGCTAAGGGGGGGATTTAGTTTCCTCTGCATTTCAGTTTTTTATTTAAATGGTAATCTGTGGCCACACAGTGAGAAAGACGGATTTGAATTGCATTTATTTTTGTGCAAGCTTCTGTTAGAGCTTTAAAAATACATTTCATACAGTTTCAAAAAGATCTCCAACTGACTACTTGTGGTAAATTTGAAACTGTCTCTCTCTGTTCTTTCACTATTAGTCAGTCGGCCTGTTGGCAGGAACTTGTGCACCAGGCCTTTACCGCCACTGGCTGAGTCCTGCTTCATTCCCTGTCAGAAACATTGTCCCCTCACACCTTGGTCACCCTGGGGACCCTGTCTCCATGACAACGGTTTGGAACCTCAGGGGAGAAGAGGTGAGAGACGAAAGCATCCCATCGACACAAATCCATGTCTAAATCACACACACATAGATTCACACCCCCTGTCCTTGGTTTCTCCTCTCAGTAATGTAAATGATGTGTGAAAATCTAGTTGGGTGTATTTCTGACCCTAAACTGAGGTGCCGCCCACTCAGTGGGGTGACAGCTTTATTCCTCTATTTAGACTCGTTCTAGAGCATTTTTCTTTATATTCCATTTTCTGTTTCTTCTCTCATCTTCCTTAATGTGCACATATATTAGGCAAAGATATTTGGCTGTTGCGCTGCTTATTTTGCCAGAGTGTGGGAACAGTATCTGCTAAAATGTTGGCAATAAGCATGTTTCAGTTTGAGTCATCGCTGAGATTTTATTTTTCCTTTTGGTGTTTTTTTTTTTTTTTTGCATGTATACACCTCAGTTTTCAGGACGAGAGCTCGTTCTATAATTATGGAGTCTTGGGTGGAGTCCGACAGTTGCCCTCACGTCAGTGAAGCGATGATCTGTGATGACCCTGTCTGCTTCATGTGGAGGGTGACATCACAGGGGCCCTGTGTCCCTCAAAATGGATCATGTGGCCCAGGATTCCAAGAACAGACTCTAGAGTGTTTTTCTGCCACAGGTATGCAGGTATCCCTGGCCATTTACAACAACATTTGACCTAAAACTGAAAATTGTATCATCATTTTCTTACCCTCACCTGTATGATTTACTTTATAAATTAATAGATCAATAAATGTAAAAAAAAAAAGACATAAATTCTGGTGCATCAAATCTTGAAACACCATATTTGAATATATGCAAATGCAAATGAGAAGGATTTCAGGAATTTGCAAACTATTTTATGGCTTCAGAAGAATATAGCAAGGCAAATGTGCTACTTTTATGTTTTTTATGGACTATACTTTTATAGTGTTTGTTGTCAATTTTGGAGCCTGACACCCCCCCCCCACCCCAACCACCAACACCACCACACACACACACACACACACACTACTACCGTTTTAATGTTTGACGGCAGTACAATTTTTTTTTTTTTTACTTTTACTTTTACTTAACAAGGATTAATTGAATTGTTCAAATTTAACAGAGAAGACATTTTATAATGTTACAAAATATTTATTTTTCAAATAAATGTTCCTTTGAACTTTTATTTGAGAATCCTAAAAACAGTAAAAAATTATTTCTGACCCCAGACATAGACATTCACAGACATTTTGCAAAAAGTCTCCTTTCCTGGAAGAAAAAAAAAACATTCAGAAAAATTTGATTAAGACAGAATTTACAGCACTATCACTTTAAATATTCTCAATCCTGTCATTTTCTCCTTTATCCCTCTAATTACTTTCAACCTTCTGTTATCCCTTTCCTCCAACTCTTCAGTGATTAGTTATTTTTACTCACATAAATCAATGATCAGCTATCTTTTAATCTCCTCTCATCTTTCCTCTCCTCTCGGCGGATATGTGGCATATTTCTTTTTATTGAGATGAGTTTGAGTTTTGATGCACAAATAAACAGAGACACAACTGCCAAAGAGCCTCAGGGGTCCTCTAAGGTCTTTCATTGTAATGTCACTCTTCCATGTCAGGTGCCTGTGTGTGTGTGTGGTGTCCATCAGCTGTAAGTATATGAGTGGTCTTAAGGGATTTACCACAGAAACATGTCCGTCTGTGGCTTGGCAGTCGTCATACATGACAGGACACGGTGAAGCACACACGTCTGCATTAAACCTGCAGCGTCATCTTCCCAGCATGCACTTGGATTGTTCTGGAAAATGCTAAGTGAAGCTGAAATGCCAGAGCCATTAATGTTGAAGTGCAGTTGACTTAAAGTGATCGTGTATTCCTGCTGGAGATTTTAGTTGTAATCACTTTACACTCGGTTAAAGTCACCTCATCTGACTTTCCCAAAACAGCATTAGATGAAAAATAGAACTGAACATCCCAGCTGTTCAATAAACGTTTATAAAACAGAAACTTTCATACTTTATCATCATGGCAGTAAGGAAAACCCCAATTGAGTTCTCATCAAAAAAATTTACAAATATAAAAATATAAAATAGATTATTTTAAATACTATATATATATATATATATATATATATATATATATATATATATATATATATATATATATATATATATATAAACAGATTTCAAAATACACGAAAAAATGCATTACAGTATATAACAAAAATAGATATTAGTATATTTACATTTATTTCAAATGAGCTTTAGACATTTTAGACTACGTATTTTGACATTTTTGGCAAGTATTTTGGCATATATAAATTATTATTATTCAGTGTAAACATATTGTTCAAAATAGATCTTATATTTATCCAAACAATTGGAAAGGTATTTTCTTGCTCCTTGAAGTAAAATTGTGTGTCAAAGCTTAAAAAGAAATATATTTCCAATATTTTTTCTTAAGCAGCGTTTTTTTTTTTTTTTTTTAACAACATATATTTAGCATATATTTGAAATATATTTTGGACAGTGTAAATCAATATTTTTATTGTATTATGGTGTGGATGGTTTTCAGGGTATTGCTATGGTTTTGATCACATTACTATGCGATTGCTTTTCAATTGAATGGTTGCTAATAGGCAATTGCTTATTGGCCTTAGCAAAGAGGTAAAGAGTAAGAGTTAAGAGGTAAGAGTTTTTGCAATGGCCAGACATGTTTCACAGCTTTATTTGCAGAAGTTATCACTCGAGTTTCTGTGATCTTTCTGAAGTTCGAAATTTATGAAGCAGCATGCTATTGAATCCTGTTGTCTGTCAGCAGTCCTGCGGTTCTTGCACACACTAATGCACGTCTTAAGGCTCTAGGTAGATAATCACTCTGGGAAATTGCTTCTTTTTACAGTGCAAATAGGTGAAAAAAAATCTTCCTGTCTGCCATGTGAAAATAAAATAAAATAAACCCTTATAACACAACAGGAAAGATGGTGATTGCAGGGGTCATAAAAATAAATATTAGGAGCTGATGAGACAGTCTTTAAAAAAAAAAAAAAAAAAAAAAACCTTTTGCATTTATATTTGTGCATTTATATTTTAGCCAATGCATACAATTCAGAGAGATTTAAGGAGAGACTTTTTTAAGGCCAACGTTTGAACGTTGTTTCGGGAAATACTGCTCTTCCTGTAATCTGTCTGTCTGTCCATCTGTCAATCTATCTATCTATCTATCTATATAGCTAGCTAGCAGTGAAGCATTTAGTATTTTCCAAACTGAACTGAGTGATATTTTACTTCAGCATTCATTATCAAATAATTATTTTCAAGCTGTCTGATAATTAAAAAACTGCCTTAATATTGCCAAATCACAGTCTTGGAGAAAAGAATAGAGCAATCAGAATGCTATTAAACATCTTATTTGCATATTATTCAGTTTGAATTAATGAAAAGTGATTGTTAGGTGCAAGATAAGAGGAAACCTAGATATTTCTGTGCTTAAAACTAACCATGATCTTTATAGCAATGTTCTCATTTTGTTTCTTGGCAATAAACTAAACTGCATATTTCCCTGTGTTGTATCATTAAGACGTTAATTAAATATGCTTGTTTGTTGGGAAATAATAAGTGTTATTCAAAAGGAAGCTGTGAAAAGATAATAAACATTATCCGGTATGTTGATATAAATAAAGAAAATGAGAAAGATTTTTTTTTTCCTGATCTTCATCTTGGTGTTCCAGGTGAGACGGTCCCTAGTGATCAGTGTTCAGGAGATCCTCCTCCAGTCCTGCAGTCATGTGAGATGCCCTGTCCTGGGGACTGTGTGTTGGGACACTGGGGTCCCTGGACTTCATGTTCCCAATCCTGCTCCAGTAAACACCAAGAAGGGAAACAAAGTCGCTCACGCCTTGTTCTGGCTCTTCCTGGAGAGCGTGAGTTCAGATTGAACATTTGGTTCACAAGCATTTCTTTCATGCAGCGAACATAAGACACCAGGCCAAGTGATTAGCGCACAAGTTGAGCTCTGAATTTCTTGAAGATCACATTTTGATTACGATAAAGATTATCTGATTATGTTTTGTGAAGTTATACTGCGAACATTCAAGAGTATAAACAATAATTACACAAAGCACAAACTATGAAAAAGTGTTGGAAATGTAACGTTTCCAGTTGTTGCAGAAAAACAGTGTACAGCCTTCTTCGCATACTGGGCTTCTTTGAGGCTCTTTCAATGTAATTAATTCAAAATGCTCTGATTTGACCCGAGGTCAAATCTCTAATCCCCATTTTAAAACAATGTTCTATTAGTCTTTGTCCCGTCATCCCCTTATTGTATTCTGGTCCCCATAAATTAGCTCTTTCACATTAATTATAGATTCTCCCTTCATGACATAATCATCAGGGACACATCCTTTGTTTGACCCCTCAAACATAAGGGTCTATGTTCTTAAATATCTATACGTACAGTACATTTTTATTTTTTTTGTAGAAGGAAAGCTATGTCCTCTGGCCCCTGAGCTGGTGCAGTGGAGAGCCTGTGGCACAGAACCATGCACAGTGTACTACTGGGATACTTCACCTTGGGATCCCTGTATGCCAAACACCATCACAGTCGAGAGTGAAGGTAACAGTGCACCTCCACAGATGGAGAATGATGCCACCTGCGGTACAGGGGTACAGATGCGCCAAATCACATGCAGGAGAGCTGGGAATGGACATGTGCTGCCAAAATGGTAAAGAAACACACAAGCTTTCATCCTAAATTCTGTATATAGAACACTCATACAGAAAATTTCATACTTATCAACTTTAGGTGTCCTGAATCCTCTCGTCCTGACTCCATCCGGTCTTGTCCTTTACCTTGCAACATTGACTGCATAGTCACACCATTTAGCGAATGGAGCGCCTGTCCCACTTCCTGTTTATCAGGTAAACGTGTAGACCGCTAATCCTAACAACATGTCCTAACCAGGAACAACTTGACAAGCTCAAAATTTTCACTACATGATTTTCTCCCAATACTGTGAATTTTGCTTTTCTAGTGAATGCCAGTGCACCAACTCAGTCTCGTCACAGGATCATCATCCAGAGACCTGCTAATGGAGGTCAAGAGTGCCCAGATACTCTTTATGAGGAGAGAGAATGTGATCCACCCCCTCTGTGCCCAACTTACAGGTAAAGAGAGAAATGGTTAAATGAGCGATAAATGATGTCTGTTACGCTAACCAAAGCTGCATTTATTTGATCAAAATTCAGTAAAAACTGTAATATTGTAAAATATTATTACAATTTATTTTTTAAATTGTAAAATAGAATTTATTGCTGTAATGGCAAAGCTGAATTTTCACCAGTCATTATTCCAGTCTTCAGTGTGACATAAATCAACCTGATTATTGCAAAGCTACATATAGATCATGACGTAAAAATCAAGTAAATCATTATAAACTTGGGTCTCACTTTATTTTAGGGTCCAATTCTCACTATTAACTAACCATTAACTATGACTTTTGCTTCAATTAACTCCTTATTTGCTGCTTATTAATAGTTTATAAGGTAGTTGTTAAGTTTAGGGTATTGGGTAGGATTATGGATGTCATGCATTATATGTACTTTATAAGCACTAATAAACAGCCAATATGTTAATAATAGACATGCTAATAAGCAACTAATTATTAGTGTGAATTGGACACTATACTAAAGTGTTACCTAAACTTGATATCAACATAATATAATTACCAGTAGCTTATTAGTGATTCTTTGTTATGAAAAATGCAAAAAACAATTGAACTTTAAATGTGATTTTGATTTGGAAAATTATGAAAAACAATATTAACATGAATAAACTTAAAGCTTTTATATAGTGTCCTTTATAAGACAGAAAAATGCTCAAATGTAATCAAACCATGTACAACATGTGGTGTCACTCCATTAAAATGTGGCAATGCGTAGATGTGCCAACAAAATACAAAATGTTCAGAAAATATAATTGGATATTAGCCAGACGCCGCAACATGTTTTCTGTGCACTGATGTTTCCTGGCAGATGGCAGACCCACCGCTGGCATCAGTGCATTCTGGTACCTGATTGGGTGAGGCAGGCTGTGGGTGGGCCCACAGAGGCATGCGGTATTGGCCTAGAGAAAAGAGGTAAGTGACAGATTAGGATCTCTGTATGATTTAAAGTTTTATTAGGAAAGTTCTGTAAAACGTGGGTTACTGTAGGACGATTACTCGTCTTAGAAATTCAGATGGACTTCTTCACTGCCTGCAGGTCTTTTTTTTTCTTGTAATTTTCCCCATACTATCTACTCTTATAGAAAATTGTCAAGATGACAAAGGGGACACAGAGCATGGTGTGACATCCGACATCTCTGTTCCTGGGCCCTTTTTAAAATATCCTGCTGGTGCTTCATGTAAATTTAAAGGTGTTGGCCTATCAAGGCACAGTAGGGATCCTTTCAAAATGCGGTTTGCAGCGGACAGCAAATAAATGACTCCCTCAAGATGTGCACAGTGGGCTAATTTAGGTAACACAAGCAGAATTATTATCTATAGCCCCTTTCACACTGCAGTTCTGGCAAATACACGGCAAAAGTGTTCCGGCAATTGTTCCCGGGTCGCTAGATTTTGCACTTCCACACTGCCATTGATTACCCGGTATATGTGCGTGCTTTCACACACAACCCGTAAAGATCCCGTAACGACACGTGACATCAGGGCGTAATGTGTAATGAACGAGTCGAAAACACCATGCACGTTATACTTTCACTGAAGCTAGTAAACGATCTCAGCATCAGCATCTCTGCTTCATTACAGTTTGCACATATTTTTTTGTCGCGAACGTTGATCTTCCTTCAAAACAGCCAATAAAAGAGTCGCGCGATAACGCGCGTCACCACTTCGACATGGCATTAGATCTGGCTTTTGTTCACACAGCACTTGTCCCGGGATTGGACCCAGCAATGTTACTAGGTCCCCGACCCAGGTTCAATGCCGGAATCAATCCCGGGACGTGTTTGCTTTCACACAGAAGGCGACCCGGCAATGTTCTGGCAATTTGCCGGGTCCGACGTGCAGTGTGAAAGGGGCTTATGTAAATTATTTTTAAAACCATTCTTACTTAAATTGTTCATTGAAACTATTTACATAAGAAAGGTTTTACAAATATTGTACCCTAATTTGTTCTGCTGATTGAAAACGATTGAGGACTAGTGTGTTACAGAAGACCTTTAGAATGTATTTGTACACCTTTAAGGGATATTTCACCCATAAAGGATAATTCTGTTATCATATTTTTACCCTTCATTGAACTGAATAAGACATTTTTAAAATAAGAGAAAAATCATACAGAATTTTTGACAGAATTTACATTTTGTCACATTAGATCGACATTTCAATGTTGACAAAGTTTGAAAGTGTCCAAAATTTTTTATCATACTTCGAACGGTGCAACTGATATCTTTTCTATCTCTGTGATGTTTTCAGAGGTGACGTGTGTTGGTGCGGATGATTCTCCTGCAGATGTGACGGACTGTTTGAGGTGGGCTGGACTGATGCCCGTCCCGGTGAGGGAATGTCGTGTGCCATGCAGAGATGAATGTAGCTTCACCTCCTGGAGCAGATTCACCGAGTGTCAAGGCTGTGGAAGTTGGCGCACTCGTACCCGATCTCTGATAGGTAACATGTTCAACCATAAACTATTCCGATTTTCTAAATGTTTTGTGGGAGCGCACACACCATCCAAGTTCCCCTTCCATCCAATCTCCCAGGTCGCAGTAAGAAGCGCTGGCGATGCCAGCAGGAAGAGACATTTCCTCTCCTGGAGAAAGAAACCTGTCCTTGTTCTGAGTTTCACACCCAGGCTCAGGGTCCCTGGTCTCCTTGTTTGCTCTCACCAGCAAAAAACATTGCTGGCCATCCTTTCATCCAAGGAGTTTCCCTTCAAGGCCAAAAGACAGTCCAGGACTGGCGAGCTCAGAGGAAGAACAGCGAGTGTGGGCACGGGAAACGCTACAGAGCTCTTGCCTGTCTGGATCACCTGGGACGATTGGTGGAGCCAGCTCTCTGTAGAAGCCCTGGTGATGCACTCTTCCAAAACTATCAAATAAATTACCATTTATAATGAATTTATTATTTATATGTTTTTCAGACCATTTTTATTTTTGCACATTTTGTCACAATTATTTAAATGACTTTTATTCTAAATTTTAAATGAAATTTGTCTTTTAAGATGAATAAATAAATCATAGATTTACCATAACTTTGCAAATTCTTAAAAAAATTTAACTTATGATAAATATTAAGATACTATGGCATTTGAATTTATTCTTTATTTACAAAAATGAATTGCAAAGATGTTGCAAATATATATATAATAAAAATACAATATTTGTTGTTTTGTTTTGTACTATTGTAATTTAGATTGTATGTATCTTCCATGTACCTCTAAAGAAGTGGCGTGTATGCTGTCACAGGTTATGAAGAGGAATCGTGTCATGTAGCCTGTTCTACGGACTGTAAGCTAAGCGAGTGGTCGAACTGGTCCGCCTGCAGCGCCTCGTGTGGAGGGGGGGTGAAAGTTCGCTCTCAGTGGCTACGAGAGAAGCCTTTCAATGGAGGTCGGCCCTGCCCAAAACTCGATTACAAAAATCAGGTGTGAATGATTATTCAGATCAACTTCTACTTTATCGATCTTGTAAGAAATGAAGAAACTAATCAGTCTAAATAAGACATGGGTAGTTCTGAGACCTAGTTATTATTGATAATAGAGCTGTTTAGTCTATTTAAATTAGCCTCAAGGAAAAATCACCTGCTGTGAAATTATACATGCCTCAGTTATATGTGTTCATAAAATTATACATATTGTATCTTCATCTGTGTGAGAGTCACAGAGAACAAGCTAGTGTGTGTGTAAACCTACTGTATAATTTATTATTCATTTGGCCTGGCTTTTGGGGTCTTCCCCAGGTTTCCACAATGTTTCTCAACCACTTGCTGTTCTTTTAAGACAAGACTGGAGAGGACCAAGACCTCCAGGGACTGAACCTCTTATCCCCCCTGCTTTTTGCCTTTTCCTTTTATTTCACTCTTTTTATTTTATATTTCATCAGGGCAGGTCAAGCAACATTAAAGTTTGATGGATCTGAACTGGAGTCGGCAAGAATTTTACTTCAGCTCAGTTTCGCTCATATAAATGAACCACTAAATAACGAATCTATGGTGGGGTCAAACATGTTCCAATAGAAACTAATGGAAAATATGTCCTTTCCTTTTTCCCTTTTTTCCCTTTTCCGTGTTCCATCTTCCTTTGCTTTCCTTTATTTTTACATTCCTCTTCCCTCCTTTTCTTTTTCTTTTCGCTCTGCATTAATTCCATTTCCTTTCCCTTTTCTTTCATTTTCTTTTCCTGTTCCTTCCCTTTTCCATTTCCTTTACATTGCAATATTCTTTAAATTTCCTTCCTTTTTCTTTCCCCTTCCCCTTTTCTTTCCCCCATTAATTTTCTCTTACTTTAATATACTCTGCTTCTGCATCCATTCCATTTCCCCTTCTTTGTTTCTTTTCCCATTCCATTGCTTTAATTTTCGGTTCCTGGTTCCCTTTCTATTTCCCATTCTTTTCTTTTCTTTTCTTTGTTTACTTATTGCTTTACTCTCCCTTACACTATTGCTTTTCTTTTCCTTTTCACCCCTTTCATTTCTTCTTTCTTTCCCCATTCATTTCCTCTGCCTTTTCATATATTTTTCGTTATGTGTCTGTTCCATTTCATTTCTCATTTCCTTCCTTTACATTTTCCGATTTTTCTTTCCCTTTTACCATTATTTTCATTTTGTCTCTTTTCAATTTATTTTCTTTTCACTTCTTTCCTATCCCCTCTGTGGTTTTGCTGCCGGTCATGTTCTGCTGATATGAATATCTACAAAGGCTCAGGTGAGTCCCCTAGAGAATTGTGTGTATTTGTGTTCATAATATTTTGCACTTATGTGTTTATGTGTCTGCTTATATAAGAATTAGAATGCTATTTTTTTTTTCTTTACATACTTGTATACACAGAGACACACAAACCACACAATTGTGTGCATGCTGCCCTAACTATAAACATCTTGTCTGTGATCAGGTGTCTGAGGTACTGCCCTGTTACTCTGAATGCAGTCAGTATGTGTGGGAAGTGGAGTCCTGGTCCATGTGTGTCCTAAACCCACCAAACAATCTCAAGAACTCTGGATCAACCCAGCCTGTGTGCGGAGAGGGCTTCCGGACCAGCAAAATCCAGTGAGATCATTACGTTGAGCCTTGAAATAAGCTAATTATCTCTGAAGTCACTAAAAAAAAGTTTCAATAAAAATATGTTGTCTCGTACTGAGAAAGTCTTTTAAAGTGTACCCGTTCTGCCACAGAACAGCAGCACAGTATATTGTGTTTTACCTCACAATGATAAAACAGATCCTGTGTTCATCACACAGCAAAATTGTCTCATAAGTCAGCGTTCAAATCCGAGGAGAGGTCACAACAGTGCCAAACAGATTCATGGGGTCATAACTCTGCTTCTTAAAGATAAGTGAGGTCGTAACTCTGTCCTTCAGACTAAAGTGAGGTCAGGGGATGATGGGAAACCATGGGTAATGTTATAACTCAACAACATTTTCTGGTTGTTTTTGTGCTCTCACTCTGTAACATTTTTTTATTTTTATTTTTTGCTTAAGAGGTGCCACAATCCCCCTAGACATCTACATTTTAGGGTAAGATCAAATTTGTTTGTCTCTGGCCTAAAGGTGCATGAAAAAGGGAGGAGAAAATCAGGATGAGGTTGTGGATGACTCGCTGTGTGACCAGGAGGAAAAGCCAATCAGAGTCGAGACCTGTCTACTGCCGTGCCCCGCCCACTGTGTGACATCAGAGTGGAGCCAGTGGACCAAATGCACCATGGTCAGTTGTTTGACTGATGGATGAATAGATGGAGGGGCTGATGAATGGATCATAAAATGTTAGGTTGGAGGGAAGCTTGTCATGATGGGATGATTGAAATAAGTGTTTATTCCTTAGTGAATATATTGCAGTGGATTTAACAAATTGGTTCACAGTAGTACTGAAATACATAACAGTTAACAAAAGTTTTATTATACTTTTCAAAAACTGACCCCAGGAGAATAGCAAAAGCTACCATCTTCCTTTTGGATTATGGACTGTTGAGAGTCCAACAAGAAATGACTTCATCAGTGATTAAATAATCTTAATTCATATAAAAAAATAAAGGTGCATTGATTTTTCTGCTGTAATTATGATCAGACAATATTAAGGGAATTTTTCTTCTGCAAGTTTAGCACATAATTTGTGCCATTGTGTTGATTACCAATAGAAATACTTGTGGCCTATCCCTACATTAGTAAAAGCAAGGGAAAATAGTGTTTAGCGTAATGCATTTTTAAGTCTAGAGTGCCTGGCATTGCACATGAATAAATAAAACATTACACTGTTTGGAAGGTGCATGATTAAACAGAGGTGCTGAAAAAGCATTTTACAACTCAAATAGCACAACTGAGTGCTTTACCAAAAATATAAGCTACAAATTACTGCCTTTAAATCCTCCAGAATGTCTTGTCCCTTAGACTTGAAAATTGCATTACTGTAAACATGATGAATAGGAAGTCCCCGTTAGGATATAAATGCAAGATTATGTATTGGTGTATTTGCATATCTGATTCATGCCTGCATTCCTCCAGGATTGTAATGACGGTGATTTGAGGTGGAGGAGTAGAAATGTCTTGAGGTGGCCAGAAGGAGATCATACCTGCCCAGATCTAAATCAGACTCAAGCCTGTGTCAATATAACCTGTCTCAAATACTCCTACGTTTACTCAGGTGCTGTTACAAGCGTGCACATTTTAATAATTTACAGATTGTAAAATGCATTCAGCCCACATGATATAGTGCTGGGAGTGAAGTGTGTTTTGTTATGTTGTAAAGACTGGAGTAGCTGTCAGCTCAGTGAAAATGCAGTGTGTGGCCATGGGATGAAGACCAGACTCCTGAACTGTGTCCGCAGCGATGGGAAGCTGGTGGAACTGAGCATGTGCAAAGAGGTAACTGTACTTTTCTCACTAGAATTCTCTCAACCAAAGCTTTCAAAGGAATCCAGTTAGTTTATTGTTTTCTTCTCTTTTTTTCAGCTGGGTCCTTCACGTGGAAAGCTCTCTGCCCCCTGTGAGGTGGGCTGCCCGGTTAACTGCCTGATTACAGAGTGGTCCACCTGGTCAGAATGTTCACACTCCTGTGGAAACCAAAGTATGATCTCCAATTGATATAATAATAATCATAATAATACTATATTATGATTATTATTTATTAACATTTTATAATTATATAACAATTTAAAACATTTGTTTTTGAATGAAACATAAGTGGTGCTTTCCTTCTCAAAATTTCACAATAAAATATTATATATATATATATATATATATATATATATATATATATATATATATATATATATATATATATGGTAAGATTTTTTTCTTCTTTTTTTGTTATAAAAACATAAGTGGTTATTTCCTTCTGTACATGGCACGCAAACAAACAAATACATAAATCCGTTATTTAAAATTAATAAATGAATATTTAATATTATTTTATAGTCTTTTTAATTGTTTGTTTGTTTTTTTGATGAAAACAAAAGGTTTTTTTTTTTTATACTGGCAAATAAAATTAATAATTATAATAACAACATCAAAAAATTTAGTTATTTATTATTAATAAATGTTTAATATTACTTATAATAATATAACATTTTTAAAGAGAACATAAGTGGTGCTTTCCATTTCAACACTGGCCGGTAAAAAAGAATCTAGTATCTTTGGAAAGATGTTTACACCCTTGAGAGTTCAGTCATGCTTCCTTGAACTTGGCTGTTGTTAGAGACTTAATTAAAAGCTTCAAAATCAGTCTCATTTATCTCAATTCAAGGCTCTGCAGGCCCCATGAGTAAACACTTCCCAGGGCGCTTATTAAACCTCAGCGTGCAAACAGAGCTCTCACTGGACTTCTGATCCCATGTGTTTGTGTCTTGTTCTATGTGAATTTTCCAGGTCAGATGACACGGTCCAGGGTCGTTTTGCAGCCTGCCGGAGAAGGAGGTCGTCCCTGTCCATCTCAGCTTTCCCAAACTCACCCCTGTCCCATCAGGCCATGCTACAGTTGGAGACTGGGGGACTGGAGACCGTGCAGGGTGGAGGTAGAACTGATGCGCTGCACCTGACTGAGTTAAACTCAAGCAAACAACTGCATCTGTTGCTGAGACACTGTCCTTTACATGCACAAATGATCAGACTAAAGAAAATTGGCATGGCTGAAGGCTACTGCTTTCCATTAAACTGTCAAAGCAAACCCATCATATCAGGGTATTCGCTGTGCTCATAGGAGATAAAATCACCCTCGCTGGGCTTTTATGAACAGCTCTGATAGAGTTCTCTTTCTCAATCGCAGATCTTAATGCAGATGTGTCACCACATATAAGTAAACAATGGTATTGAAGAAACCCCTATTCAAAGTTGTATTTGTGTTTCATTTTGCAACTAAAAGTATATGATATACGGGAAATTAAGAAACTAATACTCAACTCAAGTTTTATTTACAAAGCACTTTCAAACCCTTTAAAATGGACCAAAGTGCTGTCCATAAATTATAAGTAAATCTCAAATTCATGCAAACATAACATTTCAACAAGACATAACATAAAGAAAATCATGCAGCCAATCCCCCACAATTCTCCGACGCAATCGAACGCCACAAGCTCGATGAAATAAGCAGGTCTTCAAACCATGTAGATACAAATAAATTGTCAATAAAATAGAAAGTTCCTTCATTAGTGTCTCAGCAGGTCTTTTTAGTAGAATAAATGCTACCAATTAAAGGTGCATTTTTATACCATGTGTAAAATCTCACTCCAGCCTCACTGAAATAGATGGCCTGAGCAACCAAATGAGCCTCTATGACAGACCTGGGTTCTGTAAGCAGCTTAAAAAAATAAATAAAAAAAAAATGTGATTCAGGGAAGCAACACACTTTTTTTTAGCCAATCAGAACCGCAAGCGTTCACAAACACTCTCTGGCTGTGAATCATTTGGCGTGTTGGACACAAGCCCATGCGGAGGCCTCTTCACAATGTTATGAGCCAATTATATTATATTATATTATGGTTAAATCTGGAGTGGTTTCTTTCTACCCACCAGATTTACACTTCCTAAATAACTGAAATCTAGAAGAATTACCTGATATATTTCAGCAGCACACAGAAAATGAATAATACATCTAAATAGCCAAAAAGAACATCACTGTTTAGATCTTTAGATCTTTAGACAGCTGAAATCCTCTAGCGCTCTCTCTGTAATCTATGTCTGTCTGTTTGCAGGGGGCCGACTGTGGCGAGGGTGTAAGTCGGAGGGAAATATCCTGTGTAGTGCACTGGGGTTCTCTTTCAGGTCCTCCTCAGCCCATTCCAGTAGAGGATAAAATGTGTGTAGGAAACTCACAGAGCAAAGTCAGCGAGACTGAGTTACTGCAGCCCTGCACAATCCCATGTCCAGGTCTGCATCCCACTAAACACACAGCTAAATAATTACACCTTAGTGATGTTTTGATAGTGATATTGATCCTAATGAAGAGTTCGTTAGTGATGAATCAGCACCTTTGATCTCGAGGAGCTCATCGGCTGTAATTTCCATCTCGCACGTCAGGAGAATGTCACCTAACCAAATGGTCACCTTGGAGTTTGTGTCAGCTGCTGTGTTTGGATGGACGGAGTTTTGAGACATGGGGTCGACAGGCTCGTTCTAGAGCCATAGTCACCCAGGTCCCGGAGAACCAGGACACCTGTCCCAGCCAGATGTATGAGACACGGCCATGCCGAGGTTTGTGGGAAGCCAGAGAAGAAAAACACCAAACAGTCTGATTTTTTATTTATTTTTGTAATATTAGAACGATTTCTGAATAATGTGACACTAAAGACTGGATTAATGCTGCTAAAAAAATCCACTTTGCCATCATTCACAATATAACTTTTTTACTGTATAAAATAAACAGTAAAGTGCATTTTAGGTGAAAATGAAGTTAGATTTTTTTTTGTGAAATAATGTCAAATTTATTTTTTAAGGTTAAAATGTATATATTTTGTTATTTTTTTCACACGCTATGTATTTCCGACACACTGATTCACAGATATTGATGAAGTACCAGTCCTCCACATTTAAAAGATAAACCCAAATAAACCCGTTTCTCTCTTCCTCTCTTCACCTAGAACATTTCCAAGCTGTTGTTTTGCCACACTTTTATTTCCTCTCTGGCTATTTGTGAAAATAGCTCCAAGACTGAGAAGTGATAGACAGGAAGTGTTGTTCAGACACTAAACCAGAAAAGCACTGTAGTGTGTTTTTGTCTGTTCTTCCAGGAGGAACATGTCTTAGTTATGAATGGATGACCGGTGAATGGAGGCATAACCGTAGACTGGTTTGGTGCCAACGCTCTGATGGAGTCAATGTCACAGGTGTGCACTACTGCATTAAGAATGCATTAATTCAGAAATCATCTTATTTACTATCCTATTTTTAATAGCTTTTTAAGCATGGGAATGCACAATGGCAGATTTTAATCTTAGTGCATTTTTATCTTTTATCTTAGGAGGCTGCATTGCTCAGAACCAGCCCTCTGCCGTACGACAGTGTCACCCTCCCTGCACCAAACCCTTCTCCTTCTGCACACAGGTGACACCCAGAACACTGTGGACACACAATCTTAATCATTCATCCAAAATGTGTTTTTGTTGTTTTTGTTGTTGTTTTTTTAAATTCTGACAAATGTTTTTTTTTTTTTTTTATTAAAATTCACAAAATTTTCCTCTCCTTCCTCCCAGTATTGTTAGTTAATTAAACTAAAGCAATTAAAAATCATTGACATAACTGAAATCATGCTGAAAGAAAATCTGTGACCCTGGACCACAAAACCAGACATAATGGTACATTTTTCAAAACTGAGATTTTTATGTCATCTGAAAGCGGAATAAATAGGCCAATATTTGGTTGAGATACAACTATTTGAAAATCTGAAATCTGAGGGGGCATTATACAACTAAATTAAATAAATTGAAGTTGAAGTACTAAAATTACTAAGACTAAACTGAAATAAAAATCGACTAAGGAAATATCTGCAAAAATAATTAAACTAAAATTAAAATTAAAATGGAACATTTTAAAATATATTCTTACTCTTGTTCTTGTATTTGAATCATAAATAGGATTAACGATTTAATAGAAAAAAAAAAACTGTCCATTGTCTACAGCTAAATATGATGTGTTCTTGAGAATACAATACAACTGCTGTTATGGTTACATCGCCCCGTCCATGTTTTACAACAATGTAACATTTACCAGCAGTGAATACTGTTTTTATATGGAAATGAACTGTGACAGATGCTGAGAGTTTATAAAGTGTGGTCTCAATTGACAGTCTGTTATGGTGACATATAAATGCCGGTATTATTCATCTCACCTTCTAATGCCGTGCAATTAACAACTGAATAGCTCCATATGTGGAAAACAGCACTTTTCAATATCTAGCTGTCACCAGTCTCTCTCCCATCACTCTCTCTGTCTTTCTGTTAGAATGAAGTCTGTGGTTGTGAGAAGGGCTTCACGGAGGTCATGACCTCTCATGGGTTCCTCGACTACTGTACCAGAACCCCAGGACTGGACCATAAGAAGGCAGATGTGAAGACCACCGCAGGTCGTCTTAGACCAGAGCACCACATCCAGGACTGGGCACTGCAGCCTCTTGGACCAGGTACTAAAAAAAACAGTTCTCTGATGAGTTAGAGTAGTTTGCAAAAGCATGATTAAAGATGCAATGAGGCTGACTAGTGAGTAGATAAGTTAACCTGTTTGGTGTGATGTTTAATGTCCTGAAAACTTGTTGTTGCCCCATTTCACCACTTGTTAGCAACCGCCTTTTTCAAGACGAGTAAAACCTTTTTAAAAAATCCAAATGGGGTATTAATGATGCAGTTTATGTTGTAGAATAAGACATGAAAGTATATTGAGCTTGTGTTAAACACACACCTTAATTCAGATATTTAACCAAAAACTCACACGTCATCCCTGCAGCACTGTATCGGGTAGATTATTTGATTGACAGATAATGGTCAGCAATTTCTCCCAAGCCTTCTCTGAATCATTCTGATGAGAGTTTTCTCAACCAGATGATTCATGTTTCTTTTGATTGACAGATGGCCGTGTCAAGTTGTGGGTGTACGGGCTGATGGCGGCCGGGTTTTTTGTGATCCTCCTCCTCATCTTTATGTCCTTTCTACTGTGGTGAGGCTGACTTTTTACATGGCTGTACTAGTTTAATGTTTTTCTTATGACTCTATCACTTTCTTTCTTCTCACATAATAAAACAATCAAGGTCCTAATCACCCTCCTGTTGGTTTATTTTGCCATAATGACTGCCTGACTGAACATTATCTCTTGAATAAATAACTGGCACTTTACGATAACTATGTAATAACTAGGTACTAACCCTGAACCTATCCCATGTAGTTACCTTGTATTACCAGAACTTTCTTAATAAATACACTGTAAGTACACTATAAGTCCATTAAGTACACATACTGTAAAATAAAGTGCAACCGAAATTTGACAATGTATGTTCTGCACTCTAGTGGTGATAGTTTATACTGCAACAAAGTTTGACTCAAATCGTATTTTAAGTGGTTGTTTTGAATTTAAATGTATTTAGACATTGTTGCATGCTTGCATATGCACATTTTGCATTTCAGTAAAAACCAAGAGGACAGTCCCAGCAGCAGTCCACAGAAGGCAGTGGCTCTGGCGTATGATGGGGACGTGGATATGTGAGCCCACTTTGAGTATGCAAGGCTGAAACATGCTTAAAACAGACATCTGGTATCCTTCAGACCACAAAACATGGACCATGAACATTCACAGCAGCACACGAGCTGAGCCAGACCAGAGATGATGTTGACTGGATGACTGATGTTTAAACTGCGAGGCTAAAACTGCTGGAGAACTTGAGAAAGTTCTCACACAGCCGAGACAGAATGTGGCATCATGTCTACAGTACCATAGCATGAGTGTGTGTGTGTGTGTGTGTGTGTCTGTTTGCGTGTGTGTTTGTGTATCAGGGTGCAAGGGTCTTGTTTAATGTCCATTATGAGGAAATAGTTCTCTATGTTAAAGGTATCATTTACTCATAAATAAATTTTTTCGTCCCCCCCCCCTCTCATTCCAAATCTATATGACTTCTATCTTCTGTGAAACACAATTTTTTTTTAAAGAACATCCCAGCCACTCTTTTTAATTGAATCACTTTTATGATGCCTATGCATCCTTTTTGAAGCTTTAAAGCCTTTGTCCACATTCAGTGTTAATGCATGAAAAAGAGCATCCTTAAAAACATTTAATTAAAGATCTTTTATGTTCTGCAGAAGAAAGTAAGTCATATAATTTTGAAGTTACATGAGACAGAGATGATGATAGCAGAACTGTTATTTTTGGTGAACTATGCCTTTAATGATCCCTAAAAAGGGATGGTTTCTGATGCACTACATTAGTGCAATCTTAAGTACCATATTTATTCATTTATGTTTTAAAACCTATAAAGCCCTATTTGAATCCTTTAGGTGTTAAACAATTCTTTTGAATTTATTCACCTTGATCATATATTAAAACGCTTCGTTATCCTTGGAAAGGTTGTGACATGTTCTTTTGTAATGTGTATGCTGTGAATATTTTCTATCTGTGTCTTCGAGTGTTTTATAAATAAATCTAAAAATCTCAGAGAGGAGTCTTATATTTAGATAAGCGGGTTTCATGCGGTAGAACTTTAACATGCCGTGTTTCAATCTCTGGTTGTGCTCTTTGAGATTTCTTTGTCTTTGCGGATCTGGAACGGTGCTGCTGTCATTTCTGATCAGTATCAGTACACTGAGCCAACGTCTATAATGGGCCAAGCACAGATTGTCATGTTCCTCTCATGAATTGTAATTAGAATGTGCATTAGTTACAACAGATGAGGGGAACGCAGGTGCTACAGCGCTGCATGCAGGTTCAAGGGCCAGTAGGTGGCAGTAGGATACAATTATAGAAACTCCAACTGTGTGGTATTTGCTTGATTCTGGTGTGCTGATATAATGCTCTATAAGCAAAGTTAAATAAATAAAAAAAAAGAGAGAGAAAGAGAAATTTACCTTTTAATTCATTTTAAAAAATGTTGCAGAATTATATTAATACAGGCATAATAATAATTCAAACCCGTGTGATTTCCATGGTACAAAAGAATAAGAAGTTTAGAAGAATGTTCGAGTTGCTTCCATGCAATGAATATTGCATAGCCTACAATAATTTGTCATTCTAATTTGTCTGTCTAATCTCATTTGTGCTTGTTCATAGCCATTCAGATTAGTCTGACATGCCGTAAACTACTCCTTTAAGAGTGCCCCTGAAGGGTGAACCACCAAGCCAAGGGGAAAAAAAAGAACCTTGAAATCTTTTTAGCATCTGCATGCTGTTAAATACTCAGTCGTTGGCATAAATGCTAACAGAAAATGAAATCAGCAAATGTGACTGATTTGGAAAGTTGTTGATCGAGTGTGAAGTGTTTGAGCGAGTTTTCTATACGACTCACTTTGGAACAGGTCACTGATAGGGTTATCCAGCAGCCCTGATTTCAAAATTGGATTATTTGTTTTTCGAAAGGAGGTAAATGTCTTTTTATTACTCTCAAAGGAAAATAGTATAGGTTATTTGGACCTTGAATTATTTTCTGTCTAGCTAAATTCAGCAAAAGATGATCAAATTACCCATTATAGGCAAATGGGCGGCCCACAGCAGCAGTCTTTTTGCATCAAAATGTATTTTGTCTCTCACAATCTGGTTACTGTTGAAGGACGACATTAATTTTACATGTCCATTTTTGGAACGCCAAATCAGACGTTCTGAGGCCTTTCTTGCAGATATGTGGTTGTTTTAGACACAGTTTACGAATTTAATTTAGTGCTCGGTCATACAGAAGACCTCTCATCTCCTCATTCCTCCACACTCTTACCATCTTCTCCCCTCCCCTCCTTTTCGCTCCTCTATCAGTGAAGAAGTGCATTAGAGAGCTCTCGTTCTCGCTTGTGTCTCTGTGTGCCTTATCAGAAGAGATAAGCTTGAGTGTTGAGGTTCTAATATGGTTCCAGCCCAGTGGGATTCTCCTCACGTCCCCAAAGAACAACAAACACATACATCACTGCACCCCGAGATCAGCTTCACTCCATGAGAACAGACACTGCCCAAATCAACCACCTTTTTAACCATCACCGTCCCAGTTTACTGAAAGCAACTGAGATTGCCCAGAATTTGCACCTAAATTAGTTCACCCCCCCCCCCCCCCAAATTGCACATTTTGTCATAAATTACTCATCCTCTAATCATTCTAAACCTGTATGTTTTTCATTCTTTAACACACCTTAAAGATAAAATTTTATTTATGATGGGTAGCATATTCTGCTGTAATGCTACACCTTTCCCCTCCCATACATGATGTAACACATTTGTGTTTTGGGGTTCCCCAGAAGAGTCATATCATATCATATCACGCTATTCAGTAAGTCAGTGTTGCTGTGTTGCAAGAAGCCACAGATTTACAATGAAAAAAATCTGCCTCAGCAACAATAAGCTTCGCCAGGCACTTTCTAGAGGGCAGCTCACCTTCCAAATATTAGTAAACCATTATAAAACACAAACACTTAGTGGAAGGCCAGTAATGAGAGAGATAAAAGAGCGGCAGAGTGAAGAAGAAGAAGAAGAGTGTTGGTGGAGATAACTCCCGTCTTTTCATTACTCCCTTTTCTCTTTCATTAAAAGCTTTTTCCAGCTTCTCAGCCCCCGGCTGAAGACTCTGAAGAGAAAGTGTAATTGTGCATGGGAAATTAAGTCTGCGACTTGCAACACTATTTAAAATACTGAGTCCCCAAGGGTAAAGAAGTCTGTTATAAAAATGACAACCAGTGTTAAGAAAGCTACTTTAAAACTCTAGCTTGTCAAGCAAGCCGACTTAGTTGAAGGAGTTTACAAAAAAATGAAAATTCTGTCATTGTTTACCTAACCTTCATGTTGTTGCATTGCTCGCTTTCTTCAATGTCACACAAAAGCTGAATTGTTAATACATATCATGACAACTGTTTAGAATTTCCTCAAAACACCATAATAGTATCGTAAAACTGCTCAATATGACTTGTGAACTGCAATATACTGTACAATACAGTTTAAGTTTTTAAAAGTCACTTGATAGCTTTATGTGAAAAACAGACCTTAATTTAAGTCCCTCAAAAGTTCTTGACATTAACCATACCCCTCTCAAAGAAATAGAGCTTCTGAGAGAAACAACGATAACATATCTGTAAATGATTTGTTCTTTTGAGTTAGGCTGTTTCAGCTGTTTCAGTTCACAAAACTGGTATGGATTTGATTTATTATATATTATATATATCATAGTTGTTTGCATTAATTGCAGTCTGCATTGACGTCACAGTTGTGTTTTACTGTGGTATGTGAAGTGTATAAATGAAGCAGACTCACTCCCTTGGTCAAAATCGAGGGTCTGAGGGTCCATAACTCCTTAATCCACTTGACAAAGTAGAACGCAGCTGGGAATCCCAAAGAGAAGGCTTAGGTAAGTTTGCATCATCCTGAATCATTCGTGAATCATTATGTACATCGGTACGTATCAACTCATCTAAATTGAGGGAAGAACATAGTTGAATATAGAAAAACGGTGGCGTTTTCCTTTAGCTCACACTTCTATGATGGCTTGACTTAACAACCGGATGAGAGAACAAATCATTCTTTTGACTCAGATCTTATAAAATAATGAAACAATGAATCAACTGCACAAAACTGGTCAAGATTATTTATTTAAAAATTAAACTGACTCAAGAAGCGGATCAGTGACCTACCCAGTACCAGAATAAATCATTTACAGATTGGACTGATCTGGATCTCTAATTTAACTTACTGACTCGATTTGTTTGCAACTTGAAAAGACAAGTACACTACCATTTGACTGAAGTTTGACTGTTTGGGCTTTTCTCCAAGCGATTGATGGGCTTATTTAAACACAATTCCATTTTTTTTTGTAGTGGACAAAGAGGAAGTACATCATCACATTTCTTTGTGTAGCAGTGTGACTCATGAAGCATGAATAAGAAACCTCTTATCTTGATGACAGATTGCTGTAAAACTGCTGTGTTTTCTCCTCCAATCAAATCTCGCATTCGTTCTCTTGTGGTAATTTTAATCAGTTAGTCTGGCGGAGTGCACAGGCCAACATTTTCCCCTTGGGATCAATAATGGTATTGATGACAGTCCCGATAGAGGCAGTTCAAGCAACCCGTCTCCACAGAGCCACATCAATTTCATTTTCTGCAATCCATTCGAATCAGGTGGCTGCCAAACACCATTGTTTTTCACCTCGCACTAGACAGGTATTATCAATCACATACAGAGAATGGCCTGTCCGATCAGGCCAGAGTTATGTGCAGTCGGTCTTTCTCAGGGACATTGTCCCTGGCCTCCGCTTTTGAGAGATGAGATTCACTGGGTGCTTTACACAAATGCCGACAGGTTGCAGTGCAGCTGTTGTGTGCTGTCCATAGGCAGAAGTGTTCAATCTCTTGATGTCTGACGTATGCAACGTGATGGTGCAGAATCTCTCGTTTTGTTTTGCAGTAGCTCTACCTGTGCTGATTAGATTTATCTGGAGATGAGAGTATATTTTGACTTGTACTGTAATCATATCCCCGTTAAATCTTTATATATTTGAAATTGTGCTATGATACTGCTTTTACCAAAAATACTGTTTCAGTAACAAAGTGCAGTTATTGTAGATAGTATAGTATTATTCATATAATATAATAGTAATATTTTACATTTCAATTTTAGTGTCATTTATGCTATTATAGTTTTTGTAGATTATATTAAATCAAGAGTTTTTTATATATTCTGTTTTCACATTCATTTTAAATGTTTGGTCATTTTGTGGATTTTTTTGAAAGTTTTATTTTAGTCTGGGGTATTTTCAATTTTAGATATTTAGGCAAATAACTAAAATAAACTAAGTAATTAATTAAACTTACAAAGATGAGCAATGATGCCTTGACAACTACTTCAAATAAAATAAATTCAGGTTTTACATAATATTATGTTATTTTATTTCAGTTAATGTTTATTTTTTTAATGTCAAGTAATTAAAGTCTTCTTATGCGGTATTTGTTTTTTAAAGTTTTTCATCTAATATTTATATTTGATGTTGTTTTAAGCAACTGTAGAGAAAAAAAATCTACCCTGTTGTGCAAATTCATTTATTTCATGAATCTCTTTTTGTCTGTTTCTGTACCAATAAATCTGTACATCACTGTGGTTATGTGCACAACAAAACAAAAACTATTTACAACATATGTTCAACAAAATAAGTTATTTATTTGTAGAAAATATCTATTTTTTTTCATATTCATAATTTTCATATTTCTCATATTGTTTTTTTGGTTAAACTTCAGACCAGAGGACATGATGAAGCTGTCTGCTGCTCCTTATTAATGGACTTTCTGCAGTATCACAGCCCTAGGCAACAGAGGGAACTCAGATGCAGCACTCGATGCCACGTGAAGTGTTTCACGTATAAAATTTATTGGTGCACCTCCTTTTTGTCAATAATTCCTGCCAATGTAAATGTCAGGGCAATGCATGAGAATCCATTAGACACGGCAGCAGTAGCCTGACCTGTGGCATCACATTCAGTCACAGTAGCCTATACCCTCATTCCTTTTAGGTCTCCAAAGAAATATATTCGAAATGGGGTGTTAATCCTGGATCATAAAACATGAGAGACTACCATGGGCATGTTTTTTTTTTTTCAAGACATTTGCCAAGTATGTTAACCCATCCAAGTGCACACACACAGCAGTGAGAATAGATGTGTGTGATAAAGCTCTTCAGACAAACGTATCTGTTGTGGAAACCCACAATCTGCGGTTAAACCAGGGCAATGTAAAAGTTGTGTGACACATTTATAATTTTACATTGCACTACAAAAAGTGTATGTATATTTAAAATTGATTATTAGATTTATCTGTTGGTCAGTTGTGGTCTGTGCAATACATTTTAAAGGTCCTAACCCATCTATTGTGTTTTATTGTTCTTCTCATGATAATAATATTTACTATAATATATTGAATTTGATAGGTGTATCTCACATTGTCTCACAGCAACATTAAAATAGTGTAGATTAGTGTACGATGTTTTAGAACATTTATTTATTCTGTTTAGTGTCCATTTCATTCATTTAACATATTTAATTTTGGGCCCATCCAAGTTATTTGAAATATTTGATTTCTTTTTTTTTTTTTTTAAGTAATTAATTTCCCTGGTAATTAGTTACTTTTATAATAATGCAATTTAGTTACTATTTGTGAGGACTAATAACTATAACTAATTCCCTTTTTAAGTAACATGCCCAACACTGCTCACGAAAGGGTCAAAAAGCTGTATATTTGAAACAAAAATAGTAGAATTTATATTTATATATGCTAGTGGAATTGTGGAAACTTCCTTTGAGAAATACTGCAAGCGCAGTGATACAAACGGTGAAACGGTTGAAGCTCTGTTATCAGTAGAATATTGCTTGCTTCTCAGCCAATCAGATTCGAGGACCAAAAAGATCATTGTCTGTTTCCGTAATGAGAGTCTAATGAGAATCACCACTGAAAATAAATGGTGTAATAAAATGGCTATATTAAACACATTACAGTCATGACAATAGTAGGGGAAAATGTCATTGAAATAATATCCTATTTTTTTTTTCATTTACTTTATTTGTTTATTTTTATTTTATTTTTTTGGAGTAAAATGTGGTTGATTCATCTTAAAATTCAATTCTGCTGCTGGGAGTTTGAAGTGAGGCTCTAGCCTAATCTTAATTAAAGGGCTTGATGGCAAAAGGCGGGGTTGAAAAATCCTGCAAAAACAGATTCATTCACAAGGAGAGAGAGGGGGAGAGAGAAAAGAGAGAGAGACAATAGCTTCCTAAATCCCATGCCGGATTGATCTTCCAGCTTGTGGTGTTGGGATTTCTGTAATTATGGCTGAACTGAGTCCTTGACCCACTTTCACAGTCTTATCTCTCTCCCTCTTTCTCGTTTTATTTCTTTCTATCTGTCATTCTCTCACTCTGTCTCTCAGTCCGTATTTTTCCTCTCTTTCATGCCATCTTTCTCCTGCTCACTAAACTGCAGAAGAAGTGCATGTGAGTAGAAACAGCAGTGTAGATGCTATTATGTGAGACGGAGATGGCCGAGTGCCCGGGGTGTTTAAACTGTGAGAGCTCGCTCCAGCGGGGAGAATTACTCTCCTGCTTTCTCTCAACACCACATTTGGCACCTGAGGCCTGCCCTGGCAAAACACCTCATCATCCCCCCAACCCAGAGACAATTCAGCATGGCACCACAATCCGCTCTGTAATGCGGGACCTCAACCACCGCTGGCTCCAGGGAACCGTTGGCCATCTAATATTTCATTTGATCCATTTCTTCTTGGAGATGAGAGTCAATAGACTTGCTCAGGGCAATGTTTGGTGGTAAAGATGTTCTCTTTTAATACTACAGAGCAAATGTGCCGAGACAGAAGACTCAGCTCATCTTTATTCCGGCCAAAGCGGGATGGGCTTGAAGGGGTGAAACGCTTGAGTTTTACTCTGAACCTCATTTCAAGTGTCATACTGGATAATTTTTATGGCATTGCACAGTTTATGATTCAGAACGGTGTCGGAAAAAAAGTGTCATCATGTTTAATTTTTGGTGAATGCATATCTCTAGATTGAACTGCAAGGGTGAATCTTAAAAAATAGACTTTTCTTCTTTTAGGATTTTTTTTTCTTTTTTTGGATTGTAACATTATTTTAATGACAATTAAGCATATTTCCAACAGGATTCTTAATAGCATAAATAACAGCTGTATTCTTATATATGCAAACTCACTGTTTAATAGCATATACAATACAACAATAATAAATATGATAAATGCCATTTTAATATTTTATATATTAAATCATATTTTGGTCTTATGGTGATGAGAACTGGTCTTTTTTAAGCTTAATATATTTCTAATTTCTTTTGACAGGTTTCACCTGTAAACATTTTTCAGTTATGTATAAAACATCTATGCTTTTTCACTCTAAAGCATCAACTAACAGATTCAGCAGAGTTTCCATATTCAAGTTGCTATAAGGTAATCAGCAGGCAAATACTGCTGAGCTCCAGGAGCCATACATCACTGTCACCCCTCTGCTCTTATCCATGACGACCATTCCCAAGCACTACCAGGGCTCCTCAGCCAGGAGGCTAATCGCATCTACATCCTCCTTCTGCACATCCTGAAAAAATGGTGATGAATGCATCTGTTAACACATCTGTGGTGGTGTCGCATAGACATGGAACCAGTTGAGGGTTAGTGTATAAACATCTTTTGTTTAATCCCTCTATCGCGGTTTGTTTGATTATAATGATTTTATCTCACAAAGAAAATATGTTTCTATAGGATCCTGAACCTTCTGCATAAGAATCATTTCACATCGTGTTATCTCTTGACTTCACTAATGTTTGCTGGTGTTGACTACTTGCAATGGTCCTCATTTGTAAGTCACTTTGGATAAAATCATCTGCAAAATGAATGTAAATGACAATACTCGTCCTTTGTTCTTCAACCATTGGGTCTCATGACAGTATAGAAGTCATTCAAACAGCCCATTTTCCTCTACGTGGACATTGACAGCACCATTTATTCTCTTTTGATCGCGCTGATACGAAGCCTGTTGTTGCTGCTGTTTTCAAGACATCATGCAAAATTCCTTTGCGAATAAAAAGCACCTTGGAGTGCAAGTCCATCTGGAGAGATAAAGATGCCTGGGCTGTGGGAGAGATATTTTCAAAGCCAGTTACATGGACTGTTGCTTTAAAATATATTTTCAGTTCAACCACAAACCAACAAAGACATGCTAACTTTTGTGATCACTTTATAGAATGTTCTTTCAATAGTTATTAGACAGCTAATAGCTAATAGATAGATCTATATACACATAAATTAAATTTATATTTATAATATTTAATTTATATTTATATTTATAGTTATAATTTATTTATTTATTTTTTAATTTTTTTAATTTAGATAGACATAAAAAAATAACAAAATACATAAATAAATACATCAAAGATTATTGAAGGACTTTTTACAAAATAAATAGTATTAAAATTTAAAAATTTGTTAGAAAGTTAATCAAAACTGATAACTGCTGTTTCTTTGTAATTATTTGTAAAATTTACAAGGAATTTCTGAGCAGAAATTGTTTCTACATCAATTTTGTTTTCAGTGTATATATCTAGATATGAAAATTGATTTAGTTTATTATCATGTTGCACTGCAATGTATATACTGTATTTGTTAGATAAGTAAACACACAAATAAATAATCAGGACTACTTTTGAAAGGGGACGTATTTCTGTTTGACTACAGTCTTATTCATCGAACTGCAAGTGTCTTTTTAATTTATTCAAATAATTTATTAATTATTATTGAGCTTCTTGTGGAAAGACGTAATTCTAAATCAATCAGAGCATCAAGGAAATGCCACTTAATTAATCTTTTCGCTTCATTAGATTTACCGATCATAATTAAATGATTAGTAGATATGAACTTTGTATTCTAGAGTACCACTCATGCATTTCTCCCCACTGAAAATTAAAGCGGCACAATCTCATATGATTGAAGAGAGATTGAGGACAAGATCTTGAGTGTTGCTTGAGATAATATTAGATTGAATTCATAAATGGGAGTGTGTGTTTTGCGTGTCTGCTTGCAAATGGTTTAAGTGTCATTATTCTTTTCATGAAATTTCAGATTTCATGGAATATTGCAAGGAATCTCGCCAGCCTGGTGTTTTTGCACCCCTCTGCTAGCAGTTCTGCTCTATTCACAGAGACACCTTGCTTTTCCCATTCCTCTTGCAGGGTTTCATGTGCAACAGAGTATGCCCTACAGCCGCGGTGTCTTAATGTCACAGGAAAATTAAAAAACTTCTAGCTTCGCCAAGGGCCTGAATCTTAATATAGACCCTTGCTAAATCCAATACACTGGAGATTATGACCAGGTGACAGGGTCAGTAAGTACTGATTAAAACTGAGGTCAGAAAAAGGTGGCTTTTGAAAAAGAGTGAAGAAGGAGAACAAAATACTCTTCTGAGACAGTCCTAAGGCTGCTCTTGTCAAACACTGTAGTGTTGCTCGCATTTAATTTCAATTTCATGAAATACAGACCTCTAATAATTGCTCAGATATATGTTTTGATGTCCTCTCTGGTCTGATATTGCTAAAATAATGTAGGGAATGAATAATTGTAGTATTGAGTGGTACAGTTCAGGCTAGGTTAAACTTGCTTTCTCTGTCTGAACAGATATTGGATGATGTTTGAATGTTTATTTCGCTCAGGCTCAATAAGGAAAACACCCAATTTAAATATTTTCACAGCAGTCAAATAAGACATTGTTTGTGACATTGTCAATTAGTGTTGCTATTAGCATATATTAAACCTTAGTGTAAAGATTAGTGCAATGACTACGTTAAATCACTGATGGCTAATGACCTTCAAAGAAAAAACAATCCACAAACACTCAAGGACGCAATTTCCTCCCAAGACCTTTCTACTTTTGTTTTCTCCATGATGTATAAACGAGTTTATAGTGGTCTGAAAATAAAATAATAAAATAAAGAAAACAGATGACATGAATTTATATAATAACATTAATCAAAAGCATTACTTTATATAAGGTTTAAATGATTATTACATTCAATAGTTGGAAATGTCATATACAGTAGGCTACACTTTGATTTAAACGGATTTACTATAAGTAACTATTTCAATGAAATGGTTCATATTAAATATTAATATTAAATCTGTTACAGAATTAATTTCATTATCACCTTCATAAATACGAATGTAATGTTATTAAAACATGATTACACTCATTTGTAATAACATTAATAAACATATATTGCTTTAATAATTAAAACATTTATAAATATTTAAAATAACCAAATTCCGTTATTCAAGAAGTTTAACTGAATGTTTTGAAGGGTTTATCTTTTACTGCTGAATGATTTGCAATGATTACAGGGTACACCCCCCACCTCACAAATAGCAATTTCTGCCCAATAAAATAAAAGATAAAAAAAATAAAATAAAAAATACGATGATCGATTTGTTATAAAATTGTACATGACTTTTTAAGATTTCATCAATTTCCATTTCCATTTAATTATTTTAAATCATCTTGTTATGCCTTGAAAGCATACTGAAGCCCTCTAGTGGGTCCAGGTGTTCTGTCCTACCTACCACAACCCTAATCATACCCTTACAGTACTGCAAATACAGTAATTATGTGTTATATTCGCGGTTGTAGCTAAAAGGGATACAGTTACAGGAAACCAACAATAAATATTATTTTCTACCAATTAGATTGCGTTTTTATTAACGTCTAGAACTACCCCAGCCCTAAACCTACCCTTACAGTAATGCAGATACATTAAATATCGTTGTTTAGCATGAGACAAAGGACGCGATATTGATGTGCGCGTGCGCAGTACACCCGCGTAGGAAAATCTGACAGGGTAGGATAAAATGTCAGGACACCGGCCCCCTGGTTGTGAACCACTGGACTACACTACGCAAGTATATACTTTTTTTTCAACACATATTATTAATTAGTGTAGTGAAGGAGACTAACTAACAAACTGAAGAAAATAGCACTGAATAAAATATGTGCCTATTGTTTGATGGCAAACTGTTTAAACCCTTGAATCCAATAATTAGCCTTGTGTGTTTTCACGTGTGTTTTCACCTCAGATCACAGGGACGCTTGTGCCGTAGAACAGCTTTTCACTCTCTTCCTCCCTCACGAGCCCACGAAAACATTCTAAAAACACAAATTTAGATAGAAGTACAAACAGAGCTTTAAACCGCGCTGTCAACGGCAGAGATGAAAGAGAGTAACCCGTCGGAAGCCTGTCAAACCGTTGACATTCCCGCGTTATCTGCACAGCGCGAGCTGCTGGAAGCGCGCGAAAAGCGTGTCTGCTGACCGATTCGCCGTCTCGCGCTCCCCTCCTTTCTGTCCTTTCTTCTGACAGGCAGTAGGAGAAGAGGAACAGAGAGACGATGGCGTGTTTTTTTTTCTTCGTCTTCTGTTTCTAAAGCGAAATAAGGATAATTTCTTGGAAACCCAAGACAAACAATGTGGTTTTGTGTCGCGCTGTGTGTCTGCACATTTTCTCTGAGGCCTTATCATTAAGGCTAATGTTGATTAACTTCTAACAGCTCTCTCTCTCTCTCTTAAGCTGTGTGTATTTGGAGTTTGGCAACACATTCCTCCTAATTAAACCAATGTCTTCCCAAGCTTTTGTGCTTTTGTTGATAATTATGTGTTTTTGAAATAGCCAGTCTGACAGAAGTCTATGAAATACCTATCTCTGTGCAGACAGGCTTAAAAATGCTGCTATCTGCTCTCTCTGTTCCACACGCTTTCTCTCTCCCTCTCTGAATAGGATGTGTACACAGCTGGTACATGCTGAAGAGTGGTGAAGCATGAAACCAACCTTTATAAAATGTTATATCACTGCACACATTCCTGGTACTTTTCACTTCAATCAATTTTCAGTGGTCACATAAAGGTGCCGTCAGCACAGGTCATCATCTGAATGAGTGATCTGACATAAAATGAAGTAGAGCTTCCTTTTAAAAACGCTTGGGGAACTTTTTGCTGACCTACGCAGAAACATGCAAACATGCATTAATGTGAAATGTAGCCTATTTCACAAATCCTAATGCAAAAATAAACTCCACATTATCTCATATAGCCTACACAATCTTCCATCAGCAGTACAGGTCAAATGTTTGTAAGATTTTGCTCAAAATGTATGTATTTTAATAACATTTTAAATAAAATATTTTGATATATATATATATATATATATATATATGATCTACAGACCAAAAGTTTGGACACACCTTCTCATTCAAAGAGTTTTCTTTATTTTCATGACTATGAAAATTGTAGATACACGAAGGCATCAGAACTATTAATTAACACATGTGGAATTATAAATGGAATTATATACATAACAAAAAAGAGTGAAACAACTGAAAATATGTCAAACTCTAGGTTCTTCAAAGTAGCCACCTTTTGCTTTGATTACTGCTTTGCACACTCTTGGCATTCTCTTGATGAGCTTCAAGAGGATGTCACCTGAAATGGTCTTCAACAGTCTTGAAGGAGTTCCCCGAGAGATGCTTAGCACTTGTTGGCCCTTTTGCCTTCTGTCTGCGGTCCAGCTCACCCCTAAACCATCTCGATTGGGTTCAAGTCCGGTGACTGTGGAGGCCAGGTCATCTAGCGCAGCACCCCATCACTCTCCTTGATGCCTTCAGTGTGACTACAATTTTCATAGTCATGAAAATAAGGAAAACTCTTTGAATGAGAAGGTATGTCCAAACTTTTGGTCAGTACTGTATAATATTACATAATCTGTGATGTAAAGCTGTCCAGTCTTCAGTGTCACATGATTATTTAAATATTTTAATTTGGCTTATATCTAATTTGCTAACCCTGTTCCTTGTATGCTGATTTGCTGCTCAAGAAACATTTCTTATTATTATCAAAAGTTTGTAAAAATGTTTTATTCAGCAAATATGCATTAAATTGATCAAAAGTGACAGTACATTTATAAAGTTACTAATAATAATATTTTATATGCATCTAATGTTACGAAATAACTTTTTTTTTAATTCTGTTTTCCTATTCATCAAACTGTCCAGAAAAAAATCACAACAATTTTAAACAAAAAACTTATTTCAACATGGATAACAATAAGAAACATTTTTTAAGAATTGAGACCCATTAATAACTGAGTAAGGATCATGTGACACTGAAGACTGAATATGGCTGATGAAAATTCAGGTTTGTTATCACTATTTAAAATATATCAAGATAGAAAACCATATAGATTGTAATATTTCACAATATTACTGTTTTTACTTTAACTTTGGTTAAATAAATGCAGTCTCCTCAGAGACTTCTTTCAAAAACATCTTAATTATGCCAAATGTTCTACCAGATGTGTAAAAGTACCTAACGGAATGTGCATTATTTATCCAGAAAACAGTTTGAGTGGTTTTATGTTTGCATGTAGATAAGTCATATTACTTGATGTTTACATGATTATGCAGTGGAGACTGGAAACTCAAGATTGTTTCACTAAAAAAATGGTCTGTGCAGTTTGACTTTGTGGAATCCCTAGACTGGGTGTTAATCACTTTTCTCTCTCTATCCTTTATCCTGTATCTCTCTCCATCCTTTTCTCAGTTGCCAAAGGTTTTAAAACTCATTACTATTTCCCGGATTAGAAATCAGAACTCAAACAATGAAGTTAATTATGACAGATGATTACTGCAGTAAGAGCCCTGGAGTTCTTAAGACATTAGTTGCCAGGGGGGTACTTTGTAAGAGCGTGCTGCAACTGAAACCAGCTCAGAAAACCCACGGTGAACTATATTGCTTTTTGCCAAAAAAAAGGGTTCAAATCACGTTGTGGAATAGCAATAGAATGCTTGGCACAAGGCACCAGAAACGCAGGTCAGAAAAACATGTCTGCACACTCTTAAGTGAAAATGCACTGTTTGATGCAGCATTTCAGGCTCTTTTCATTCTGATGAAACCAACAGCTGTTTCCTGTGTTTGAACATCAGTGCTTTTAACAGGAAAAAGACAAAGAAAAGCACAGTGAAATTATCAATTATGATAAAACTTTCAAACTATTATTAATGTAATAACAACACTGCTGCTGGAAAATGTGATCAAGCATCTTTCCTCATGACCTGACAGCGACTTATAATCGTCTCATAAATGTGAAAGACAGAAGGGTAAACTCAACAGAAACACTTGACAGAAACATCACATAGCTGTTTCTCTCTTTTTTCTTTAACTCTCTCAATGGCTTTCTTTCTCTCTCTTATGCATCTTCCTTCTTCTTATTTATTTATTTTTTTATTATTTGTTGGGGAAAAAAGTAACCTGGCAGCTCTGGTTTACAAACATTCACAATAAAGCAGGGATGTTCCAGGTATCATGTACCTCGTAAAAATAAAGGTTTGCTGCAATGCCATAGAAGAAATATTTGGGGTTCTCCAAAGAGCCCTCCAGTGAACAGTTCTTAAAATAACCTTTTTTTTCTTAGTGTGAAGAATATTTAAACAATCTAAGAATCTTCATCCACTATAAATAATCTATTTTATGCTATGAAAAGGTTTCATGGATGTTCAAAGTGAAGTTAAAAGTAAATGGAACCATCAAAACTGATAATATATTTTTATTGAGAGTGTAGTTACAGTAAAAGTTTATGCTGACTTTACTTGTAATTGAAAATGTACATACAAAAATAAAAACATTTGTTTCACAGTTAATTAGCCTAATTAACTAATTATGGTTCAGATTTTTACTAACATTTTTACAGTGTACAGTGTTTTAAAAATAAATGATATTTACCTATATGGTTTAACAAAGAAACTTTAACATTCATGGAACCACTCAATTCCACAAAGAGCCTCATAGAAAGGAATTTTTTGGTGAACCAAATGATGGTTCTTTTATGGCACTGCTGCGAAAAATCCCTTTAGAACTTTTACTTTTAAGATTGTAAACCAAGATCATTGTGCATTGTGTGTGTGTGTGTGTGTAAAGATTTGTATGCAGGGCTGTTGTCCATGTAATCCAGATCTACATTTTACCATTGACACTGAATTATAAAAGGCTTTTATTAAACTTTCGACTATGTTTGATAATAGAATATTTTTTACACACAAATCCTAGTTCATCCATTCTCATCTTTTTCATTTAGTTAATAATCCTCTTACTTTCAAACATTAATAGTGCCATGCAGCAGGTCACAGGGCATTGAGACTCAGGTTTTGTCATGGTAATGAAAGCAAGTGAGACAGCTTTTAATCACAGACGATGAGCTTATATCTTTTTACAGAAATAATAGCTCTTTTCTCCCTTTTTTTAACCATTCAAATCTGCAAGTCACTTTTTTCATCTGTTATTATTTCCATGTGTAACTCCCCTGGCTAAAAGGATGTCTTTCATAGTTCATTGAGTGATAGCCTGGGATTTGTTGAGGATCATTACCATTACAACAGCCCCTGCAAAAATACTCTTATCTCCTCCCATGATATCAAATGATGCTATATATATTATCCCATTCAGATTTACAGAAGTGATACTATCAGTGTGCCAAGAGTTTACAATGATGAAGTAGGAACAAATACAATGTTATTGGCACAATGGCACTTCAGTCTGTTTGGTTAAGTGGGACAGGGGAACTAGATAGTCATGCTTATCATGCCATCACATGGCTATATACTTCCCTAAAAGAGTACGTTTATTTTGACATACAAAAAAAAAAAAAAAAAATTAAAACAAAATTTTATTTGAACGTCAAGTTTTGAGATTGTAAAATGAGACGTGCCTAGTGGTTAAAAACACAGTATGTTTATATATATATAAAGTAAGTAACCTATCAATATATTATAGGTTCAGTCTGTTATATCTTTCATCAGTCTTCGTGTCATTTAATTAATTGCCCTGATATTATGGGAGCTGCGAGTGGCTATGCATCATAAAATGTAGATGCACGTCTTATCGAAGTCATGGTAGCCGACCTAATTAAAATAACCACGATAATTACTCCATCAGTAGTGGTAAATCGCATTTCTAGCCATTAGAATTTAGCGTAGGCTGCTAACTAACTGGGCTTCTCTAGAACAGATGGTTTGAGAGGAAGTTCTGTGCGCATGCGCAGTGCGCCCTGCATAGAGCTGAAGCGCAGACAGCGCTATGAGAGAAAAACACCCCTTATCTGTAGAGAAAGGCTCAAAAGTTCACTCGTTTCGCACAAAATTCCTTCTACGACTCACTCAGGTCACATATCGTACCGTGTTTCTATGTCTGTGATGCGGAGTGTCTGAGAGTTTGTAAAATTATTTTTATCTTGTATTTTAACCACCGCTCTGAGCCACTAACACAAAGACAGATTCTTACTCGATCCATACCATGATGTGCTGCTTTCGGACAAACAAATCAGATACGTGCGGGGTTTGGTAGAATGATCTTTCTTTGTTTCGGCCGTAAATCAACATAGTTGACTCGGCTTGTTATGGTTCTGTCTCTTGTTTGGGCCGTGCATGAAATTTAGGCCAAACGAGACGAGCCTTGCTTGGCTAACTTGGTTTCTTGACTCTTTCCTGTTCGTTTTCCGCATCAATTGCACTGCAAGCGGAATCTAACGGAAAGACGGAGAAGTTGTTCGTCGCTCATATGTATGTGCAAAGTTCTTCGAACGCGGTAAGAACGCGGGTTATCGATTCATAACAGAAACTGTGGGCGGAGGGGGCTGGTTTTCGTAGCGCATTACAGGCGATCTCCGAATCGCGAAACTAATGTTCTTTTGAGTCGGATCTTATTAGTGAATCGTTCACAAAACATGTATGAACGATTTGTTCGCGACAACGAAAATAGTTTCGAGCGGTTCTGAAGAACTTACTCGTAATGAGCTTATTGATTTAAAGAGAACCGATTCTTTCAGACCCGATTGACTCATTAATTCGAGAACGCCTCTTTCAAATGTGAATCATTTTATGTAATTTTTTTATAAAGTCTATTTTACACAGCACATTTCTAGAAAAAATAAATAAATACAAAGCTCCTAAATTGAAATAGGAAAATAATTTCCCTTTGACAATGTCTGGACAGTTGATGCAATAACAATATCCGAAGTAACGTTAGCTGAAGATGGAGGGATGTTTTTGTGACGGTTCCAGTGGTAACATTCTGATAATTGGTTGATTTTCTTTTTCTTTTCTTTTTTTTTTTAAAGGTAATTTCCTTTGGCCATAGACTTATCCACTTTAAACAGGGTTCTTCCTTTTTGTCTGAAGTTATTTTATTCCAGATTCTACAAACAGCCTTGTTAGTGGATAACATAATAATAGTTAAAACAATTTATTTCACCAGATTTTTAGTGACCTTGAGTAATCTGTGTTCCTGATTAATGTTTTTTTTAACCATAGGGGCACAGCATTGTTTTTGAAAAAGTATTTTCATAAACTTATACATATTTTGTGGCTGTTTTAGATCTGATGGTCTCCTTAACTGTTCTACAGCTGGCTTTCCATTTCTGTGCTCTTCTTCATCAATTAAGCAAACGACATAATGTCCTTTGCACTCTTTGCTGTGTTCTTTACATTCTCGGATGACAGAACGTTCCCAAACACGACTTGTATTTTCAATTAGTTCTAGATCATCTTGTTCACTGGACGCGACATTTGAAAGCCCATATCAGTGTTATGTTGTCTGTAGTCAGAAGTGTGGGCTGCAAAGCGGTTGGGACAGAACCTGATGCTGTCCCAGTGCATGTGGTGTTAAAATACTGTTGTTCCTGCCGGTTCATTGAGTGTCTGCTGAGA